>NW_014569561.1:58964-63964 GCF_001313835.1 Polistes canadensis | reverse complement strand
GAGGGAGAGAAAGAGTGGCTGTAATAGAAAAAAAAAAAAGAAAAAATAGAAATAATAGGAAATTTGGATAGTAGCGGGATTATTAATCGATAACAAGGAGCGTTCGCGATTCCGAGTCACTGGTCGTTGGCTTCCTTGATGCTGGTAGTAGTGTAGTAATTGTGACACAATAACAGTAATATTAATCGTAATTATAATAATAGTAATAATAACAGTGAATATAATAATTCCATGTCCAGACTAATTAATGATTATCTAATTGTAAAGTAATCATCATCATCATCCTTGGCACTTTTTTTCTCACGATACGCGGTCTGTGATATATGCACATATTTATACGCAATCGTTTAGCATCACCCACGCGTCTTATCGACGATTGTGAGTGTTTATGGTTGTGTTTTATATTATAGAATATAAAAATATCAAGTAAAAAGAACGAAGAAAGTAATGAAAAGAAAAGAAGGAAAGAAAAATGGATAAAATGTATGTACAATGATTGGCCCTTTTTTTCCGTGGTACCAGGGGGGGGGGTGGGCGCTCTTTAATCTACGATTTAAAATATGCGACATAATCTATACGATAGCTATCTCGCTAATCCTTCACTCGGTTGATAAGGAATGTTTATTAACGTTGGTACCTTTTTTTTTTTTTTTCTTTTTTTTGTATTGCGTTACAATTGCCGAGACCTTTTTCCTCCTCTCTCGGGCATTGGTGCAACAGTTATATGCCGCAATGTGCAAGTGCAATTTTTTCGCTCTCTGGTTATACATTTATTACGCTCTTTGTAACTATTCTTCTTTTTATTCTATTATTATTATTATGTTATACTTTATTTGAATTTTCTTTTTCTTTTTTTAATTTCGTCTTTTATTATTGCTATTTTCGCTTTTTTTCTTCGATCTTACGTAGAAGGATGAACTTTCACGATTACTTGGAATACCTGCACGCCGGATGTGTTGATATTTATTTTCTTTTTATATTACGAGTATTATTATTATTATTATTATTACTATTATTATTTGATCGACAGTTATCGTTTACTTTATTACTTACTTACTTACTTACTTACTTACTTACCTATTTACTTACTTAATTACTTACTATCGTACGTACTTATTTATCGTTTCACCCGAGCTTGCATGAGCAGTCATATTTACACATGCGTGTAACTATTCGCTTTCTTCTTTTAAACGGAATGGATTCGTTAGTAGTGAGGCAATGAGAGCCCGTATGTCCAACGACGATAGAAAAAAAATCGTTGTTGTAACATTGAAATTAATTTCATTTAATATGCGGTAGTATATTTTATGCATTATAATCACTTATATAATATATATCGCAGCGATTATTATATTTCAATTTATTTACGTATATAATAACGTCCAATAAAATGGGGGCAGGGGCTTGAGAAAAAAAAAAAAAGAAAATTTCCGTGCCTGATCTGTAGTCGGACCTTTTCTACTTTGCTGAAGAAAACGTCTGGTAATCGATCACGGTTAGGGTAGCAATTAATCGTCTCGTCGAACGACTGTGGACGACCCAACAACGATAGTCCCTTTTCTCCGTTAAACAAAATCATATCTCTGTTCGACAAGAATAATTACTACAAAATTATTTCTAAATATGAAAATAAATCATTTAATTTATTAGACGTGTAACGTATTCTATAGAAAAAGTAAGAAAAGGCAAGATAAGGTGTTAGTTTAATTTTATGTTTCTGTGTTTTTTTTTTTTTTTTCTTTTTTTCTTTTTTTTTTAGCGTGGAATCGGCCCTGAGAAAATGAAGCGATACGATCGATCAAACTCACGCGGCTACATTTGTATTATATTTTCTTGACTTTTAGAAGATTCTATTTTCTCTAACTTTTTCATCGCAACACTTTTATGTCGCTAATTATTTATTGCTAGGTCATTAACGGTGAGGCCACGCTTTCGTATGCAAGTTATTCTCGGGACGAATCAGATGGTCGCAGAAAATGGTCAAAGAAAATATTTATTAAATTTTGTCGCACGCACATTAAGAGGAGGAATAATAAAAAGAAATTCATAGGACGTTAATGTTGTTTTCGAAGTGCGCGGCCGCGGCCACTGGAGCCCAAGATGGCGTGCAAAATGGTATGCAAAATGGCGTGCAAGATGGCGATCTCCAATACACACGTGGCTCCAATAATAATAACGAAGATTATTCTCTTTGTAAATTTGTGCACATAAGTAGCTTTTCATTTGGATCGTTCTCTTCGACCGGTGAATGATTGGTTTTTAATTGTTTGGAGAACGTCGTGTACCGAAAAAGTGGCGTAGATTGATTTTCTGCAGGATTTTCTCAAGTATATGCCGCGGTACCACCTACCACAAGAAGCCGCAATTTCCCAAAGTCTGATAAGACCTATAAAGGAGGTTCTCGAATCGCGTTTAGATCTCCCGTCACGAGAACTTTTACCTCTTGTCGTAGAAAATGCGAATGCTTGGAAGAAAAGAGTTGGAGAGAAAAAGCAGAAAAAAAAAAAAGAGAAGCTTTATCTTGGTAGTTTCAGTTCGGACTGGAAATTACCGTGAAAAAAAAAGATCCGGTATTAAGGTGGTAACAATGCTGCATGCCAGCCAGGTTCTATGTATACAATGTTTCGATGTAAATTTAAACAATATACAAAATCACTTTCTTTATTCTCTTTCGACTCGTCTTCGAAACATATCTCCCTATATTGATTTTTCATATCTTTGAACGTTGATCGTCGCATAAAGAAGAAAAAAAAACCCCCCAATGGAATGGAAAGTGTATTTTCGTTTACTCAACATTGTTATAAGAGAGGTGCGGAATAGGATGTGAGAAAAAAAAGCCAGCTCGTTTATTATGCATGGAATATGTAAAATATGTAATTACGAAGCGCGATGTCGTGATGTCGTCGATGCACTACCGTTTTTCAGTGCTGAAAAATATCGATTATCATCGGTTTTGCGAAATACCGGCCAAGAATAACTTTTCAAGTTTTGCCTATCATTCTCCTCCTCCTCTTCCTCCTCCTCCTCTTCTTCTTCTTCTTCTTCTTCTTTCGTAGGAGAGAAAGCTACGTCTCGATTCGTCAAAGTCGAAAAGCGAGAATCAGACCGCGCCCTTAACAAACTGACAGTTAAAAGGAGAAAAGTCAATTATCTTGAGCTTTCCCTCATTCTACCTCGTTCTATTTCTGTAGTAAGAAGAAGGTATATAGGCAGAGTAGAGGGCAGTGAAAACGTTCGAGAGAGAGCTTTCCTATTTTCTACGTCTAACGTTCAACTATTATCTAAAAAAAGAGGAATTTATCGACTTAATTTTTTGTCCTTTCCTTTTTCTACTTTATACTTGTTCTTTTATTCTTCGAGATAAGAGGTCGAGATAAGGAAATTAGAAGAATCAAGGATAAATCTATTGTTGCTTCAGTCGACCGACCCCCATTAATGATTGTGGTGTGAGCGTGTCGAGATCGATTTTTTTCCTTTATTCCGGTTCCAAACTTGTCTTTTATTTTCATTACATTGATATTTTGTATACATATATATATATATGGATATATTAATATAGGAATTGCGCACTTTCGACACGATGAAAAAAATACACCAACGAATCTCTCTATTCTTTTCCCGATAAGTAAAGTCCTGTCTCGATCATCGTCCAATAATTAAATATCCCAATGGCAACCTACCTTTGCCTAACTTATTTTTATTATTTCTTTCTCTCTGGTACACGCACCCCCTCTCGATACAAGGAAGAATCTGTTATTAGAACGATATTGACGATTATCACAATGACATGACACGATACGATTTGATTATATGATATGGTATGATATGACTATGAGATGATTAATGTGACCATGACCATGATTTTTTACCATGATTTTACATTTACTTATTTGTTGCACGTTGTTTGGTGCGTCTCCGTAAGCAGTATGAGGCGCTCGCAGATCTCCGCTGGTATTTCGACATTTCGATCTTTTAGTATCTTCGTGAAAATAAATCGAGAAGTGTAAAAAAAATGGGTGGGGCGTTTGATCGTTCTTATGCTTTTATCGAAAATAATTGCTTCAGACAAAGAGGGCGGAGCCGGAGGGGGGTTGGGGGCGGGGGAGAGGGGGTCATTTGTTAGTTGACATTTACGATTAGAGGATACGTTAAAGTGCGAAATGTCGAGCCAGCCAGTCGGCTACTTGCGAAGCGCTGGCAGTCTGTAAGTTGAGTTTAATGCATGTTGTTTTGTCTGTCCTTGCATGCAGGGATTCGGTTTTGTAACATTCGCAAATAGTGCTGACGCGGACCGGGCACGTGAGAGGCTACACGGCACCGTGGTTGAGGGCAGAAAGATTGAGGTGTGCATGAACTTTCTTATACTTATACAATACATACATACAGAAAATTTTATATCTACATTATATAATACATATATATCTAAATGTATATATATATATATATACATATACAATATATCGCTCCTAGAAATAGCAATAAAGAAAAAAGCTATTATAATAGGACAAAGTCCTAATAAAATAAGGAAGAAGAGATGATGATATTATATATAATATAATAGTATACATATATTTATATACGCGTACATATACACTCGTGTACGCGTATCGCCTTCAAATTTGCCATTTCAAGTGTCATTTTATTTTCAGGAATTAAAAAAAAAAAAAAAAAAAACTGGAAAGCGCGCATTTGTCATTATCTACGAATTCGAACATTTCGCGCGTTTTCCAGGATACAAAACAAAAAGAAAAAAAAAAAAGACGGAAAAATATGAATCGAAATCTAAGACAATTATTTCGATCTTATTTTCCGTTTAACATCATTATCGCATTGAACGATTTTCTTCTTATTATTAATCGTTTATATTTTCCATTTTCTAACAAGAACATTTTTTTATCTATGCAATTTTAACCAATCGTTCAACGCGATACGAGCGCGATATGAGAATGGGAGAGAGAGAGAGAGAGAGAGAGAGAGAGAGAGAGAGAGAGAGAGAGAGA
>NW_014569561.1:52918-58764 GCF_001313835.1 Polistes canadensis | reverse complement strand
AATAATAATAATAATAATAATAATAATAATAATACGAGTAAAAGTAACATAGTTTTTAAGATGGTTTAGAAAGGCACGTTAGAGCGTACCGAGTTGAAATTTTCGATGCGACGAATACATTTCCGAACAAATCGTTCTAGATTACTTCGGAAACATTTTTCGTCGTTTTCGAATATTATTATCGACAGAGTTTGTGATCTACGTGAGATGTAACTACGAAGTAATGTGACTTTCACGAGAAATGAAAACCACAAATTTAACCAAATTCTGTAGCTTGCGATCTAACAAAAAAATATTATAACAAAAATACGCGATAATGTATAAACAAAATAGAACGAGTAGAATACGTATTCAGTAGTAGTCTTAAAAGTGTAATATCAATCGCAGTTTTTTTTATTCTTTTTTCAACTAGTCAATTTTCCTAAAGTCCTAATTTCGTTTTAAGATTTTAATATCCGTTTGAATATTATTTTACTTTAAAGTACGATTATTTGGAATGGTTTAAATCAATGTAATCCTAAATCTCAGTATATTCCAAACTCCGTCGAGCAGAAAACGAACGCGAGATACCGATTTGCCGAACTTTATTAAACTAAAAGTAACTTAATTGATAAAGAGATAGGAAGGGAGGAGGGAGAGAAAGAGAAAGAGAGAGAGAGAGAGAGAGAGAGGAATGTTTGTCAATGCTCGCTACGTGGTAGACCACAGAATGTATAAGTTGCATCCTATCTATTGTTGTTAATACCAGGTAACAACGGTTTAAATTAATCAAGCAACTCAATCAGGTAGTTGTTGGTTCGTATACTCTCTCTCTCTCTCGCTCTCATCATTCTCCTTCTCAGATTACTTGGCCAAATATTGCTGCATTTCTTGTCTTAACACACTTGCAATGTTTATTCATTATTATTTATATTTGCACTTGTATTCATAAAAATATTCTAAAAATCGGTATCTCTTTGACCGTTTCGTATTATTGAGAAAAGATTATATTTTGTCGTTTATAGAGCAATCCACAAACGTTGACACGATTTCCGTTAAACCTTATCACTGAAATTTGATTAAACATTTACAATCGAATAATATTTGAACGTTTATAGAAATAAAAATCAGATTAGCGGTTATTCACGTTCACGTTCGTAGGATCGCTGATAAATTGAAATATCGTTGAGCGACGTTGAAGGGGTGGAAGCGCAACAACACGGTTTAGGGAATTACAAATAAACCGATTAAAAAAGGTTCATCTTGTGTGTTGAAGGAAAAAAAAACCAAATGAAAAAATATATTATGTCTTATACAGATCTCTTGAGAAATGAAAGAAACAATGTCAGAAAGATGGGAACGAGTATAAAGAGAAATATAAAAACGCGAGATTTGAGAGAAAAAACGCGAATTAGAGAGAGAGAGAGAGAAAGGGAGAGAGAAAGGGAGAGAGAGAGAGAGAGAGTGAGAGAGATTGAACTAAAGAATAAATGAAACGATCGATCGCGTTCGATCTTGCTATATTAAGATAAATCGATCGAGAAATATAATAATGGGTGAATGCCGATCGAGGACACTGAAGAGACTACTGAAAAATCAAACCTCGCTAAGTGTCCAAAAAGGTAAGGAACAAAATCAAAAATATACAAAATCTCAAAAAAAAAAAACAAAAGTTATCGCAGATGATAAAACACGGAAACAAGACGAGTGAGAGTAATGATAAAGAGTAAAAAAAAAAAAGAAAAAAAAAAAAAGTAAGAATAAGCTCGTCTTGGGTGCTCTCTCCCACGTTCGTAGATCAGATCCAAATTTTATATCGAACGGTCGATCATTTTCAAAGCAAAACGTATTATTGCTACGTGCACGTATACTTTTTCTTTCGCGCAATACTTTTTTCTTGCCATTAATTTTGTCCTCAAATTACACAACGAAAAACGAGGGAACATCTCTCGTATGTCCATTTATGGATTTTTTTCTTCTTCTTCTTTTTTTTTTTTTTTTTTTTTTTTTTTTTTTTATTTCTTTTTTTTATTGCAATATTTTTTTGGCATTCATTAGAATAAAGTAGAGTAGAAGAAGGTCGATCGATTAATTCGAATGTTCTCGAACGCTTGGCTAAGGAGACCACCGATAAAACTAGGAGGTTTATCTATACGTATAATGGAAAAGATAAGAAAGAGACTTGGCTATAATTTTAACATTAGTAAAAAAAAAAAAAATACATTTGCAAGAAAATTAACGCGTTTTCAGATATATATATTTCACGTGGCGAATATCAAAATTAGTTTTTTTTTTTAAAGACAAGCAATCAAACGTTACGCAAACTTCTTTCCGTATTTTCGAGTTACAGATATACAAAATGTAATTTGAATTGTTTTGTACGTTTAATCTTTTATATATGTTATATTAAAATTGAACTTAGAATTAGAAGAAAATCGTTATTTGATGAATAAAAGGAAAAGAAACGCGTGGGAAGGGGAGTTGAAGTAGGAGTTACAGTACGTAAATACATACATAGATTGGTTTTCTAAATCGACGATGAATACGTTAGTAGGTAACGTCGTCATTTGACCTCAACGAAGCTCGAGTTTTCGCACTTTGCAAGTCAAATTCAAACGGAGGTCTTGCGTTCCCTAGCAGTAACAAGGAAGGCCGTAGCGTGGTTAGTTTTCGATCAGGAAATTGACCAAAGTATCCTTAACAAGACTTCAAATCACACTACCCACGTTGTTACTTTTATCACGATCGCGGCCTGTCTGTTTTTATTAACATTTATTTACATACGTGCGTTACGGTTTAATTATACGTACATATGTTATATAATATATTACGATTACAAGAATAATCGAAGAGAAATAATAGGAAAAGTAGCCCCCTCCTCCTTCTGCCAAGCGTTCGATCGAATCTCGATGTAAAAAAAAAGAAAAAAACATGAATTATTGTATACGATCGGACCAACCAGCGAAATGTTCTCTCTATACCTATATGCATATCATCTATGTATGTATGTATGTATGTATATCGTTTCTATCTAACCGTTCATTCTATTCGAATATTTCGCTTGGTCGTTTCTTTTTTTTTTTTTTTTGTTGTATAAACACAAAATTGTCCCTTCAATTAAACTCGTTCTAATTTAATGTTACAAATTGCTTATTCTCACATTTTATCAATTTTCTACGAACAATGCTTTGAACGGTTATTAATTATCACGCTTAATAAATTCTATTCATTTAAAACCATGCCTTTTTGATCGAACTTTAAATTTTCAACGATCGTCGTTAATAATTATCCGACTTCGACAATTTATTCTTATAATGTTAATTTACTTGAATTTTCTTTCCAAGTATATTATTTAGATTTAAATTAATATTATAATTAACATATTATTTGTTATATTTTCGAAGTCGGAAATTCGAGTAATAATTGTAAGAGAGATTCTTTTGGTTGTAGGTTCTGTTAATGTTTTCCCGATGACAATGTAAATTACCTTGAAATCAGATAGATTTGACGTATAAAAACTAAGATGAAACAAGACGCTTCATTTTTGAGATTATTTTGGAATAATAATAATAAAAAAAAAAGAAAGTTATCTGAATTCAAAGTAAAAGTGTCTATCCGTCGATCGTACGCGCGTCGAGGATAAGTTGGACGAAATTTGTTGTAGTTTCAATTAACTTCTTAATCTTTTCTTTCCTTTTTTTTTTTTTATTTTTTTTATTTTTTTTCTTTTTTTATAAAGAAAAATACTCGACGCGCGAACAGACGTATAATCCTAACGCGAAGAATGTCAGTTTTTGAAGAGAGAGAAAGAGAGAGAGAGAGAGAGAGAGAGAAAGAGAAGAAAAAGAAAAAGAAAAAGAAACTCGAATCGATGTACACACACACACACATCGAGTACTATCTACTCATTATCATAATTAATATCAAACAAGCATAGCATTATATTATAATGAAATTAACGTAGTGCATCGTTCGAGTATTCTTTTTTCAAATATTCGACTCGTGCGTGGCCGTTAACTATTTCAAAATTAATAATACATTTATTACTTAACATATATCTGATAATTTTGTAATCGCGAATTTTGCACGAGTCGAGACAATTTATTTTCGCGTTAAAGAATTAATATAAAGCATTGCTAATACAATATTTTCCAATTGACAGGTGAACAATGCAACGGCGAGAGTGCAGACGAAAAAACCACCGACGGTACCCAACGGTAGGTTCAAAAAGAATTGTTGTTTTTTTTCCTTTTTTTTTCAACTATATCCAAATGTATCGTCGATACAACAGTGAGTATTTATCGATTGTTATCGCGTTTGCTAAGATAGTAACGTGACTCGCAAGGTTAATCATTGTTATAAATAATTAAATGATCACGTTACCCTGCCAAGTGTTTCTTCATTCGAATGCGTCGCCATTTAATTATAATCACATATACTATTCGTTCTAGTTTTTCTATTCTATTATACGATAAACATTCAATTGTTGCGTTCCATTTACGCGAATTTAAAATATTTTACAAATGAGTCGTTGAGTTACATAAATCGAGAAGGAAGAAATTAATCGTTAGACTTGGAAATTTAGATCTCGATAGCTTAACTCACTAATTAAATAGGCCAAAAATTCTTTTCGTATTAATAGATGGGAATAACTTTGGTATCATTAATGACAATAAATTGATAGATAATTATATTATCCTCCCTTCTAACCTATCTATTAACTATTTTCCAACTAGATCTAATGCGGGAACGTAAAAGGACCGGAGCACATTTAATTATAGAATTATTTATCCAATTAATCGATCCAACATTTTTCCCCCTGTAAGAGCGTAAGAGATAGCTCAAAGTCGTGATGTCAATAATAAAGTTTTCACGTTTTTTTTTTTATGTTCAATGTATTTTTGATAATGAACGTATGTTGAAATAAAATGTTTGAAGGGAGGATATAATAATCCAATTTGTTTTTCATTTCCAACTAGTCAACGATAAATTTTCCATTTCGGTTTAATCGAATTTCATTTCACGTGGAGTATAATTTATATCGTAAATTTATTAATTCGGTATCCGGCCGGTTTATAAGCCTTCATCATCGACGTGGTGATTAGAAAATCTAAAATGGGGAAGAAAAGTTCGAATAATTGTGTCCACCTTCCGTTTCATTATAGAACCGTTTTGCCGAGTTGATACAAATGGTGACGAGGGAGGGGGTGGTTAATCACGCAATAGTACGATCAATCTTTTACGTTTGTCGCACCTTTCCAAACTGAAACGCCATTGTTACGCTTTCCAACATGGCGAACAATTATCATCGAAAAAAATAACAAAACAAACAAAAAAAAAGATACTAAAGAAAGTAAAAAAGAAAATTGTTTTCTGTTGCAGTTTGCGTTCAATGGCCAGAGGGTAGGTGCATCCACGACGTGTCCGAGTCGGCACTGCTGATTCTCTGCTACGAAATCCGTGAAAATTGCCACGGATTTTCGTAAAGGCGACCTATAAACAAACAAAAAAAAAAAAAAAGACAAGGCAACGACGTTAATGAGACGACGAAAGACGGACGGTGTAAAACAAAAAAACTACGAAAAATAAGCAAAACAAACAAACAAACAAAAATAATAAGAACAAGAAAATCTTCTCGGGCAAGCCCAAGAAAGTGACTAAACAAAAAAAAAAAAAAACGCAACCGCTTTCTTGCAAAAGGCGTACCATAAAGTTTTCTTCGTATCGCTAAACGGGGAAAGAAAAAAAAAGTAAAAAAAAACATACGTCTCGAGTGAAGGAAAGAGAAAAGTTAACCAACACAGAGCCGCCACATACCACGACCAAGCCAAACAAAACAGCCACGAATATGTTATAGATACAAAAAA
>NW_014569561.1:50023-51473 GCF_001313835.1 Polistes canadensis | reverse complement strand
AAAAAAAAAAAAAAAAAAAAAAATAAGGAAATGTACGTTGTTCTAATGTCGAGAAAAATATTGAAATCGAAGGAAAGCTGAAGAAAGCAACGACGAAGAAACGCAGAAGAAATAGCGCAGATTTGGAAAAGAAAAGAAAAGAAATCAGGACGAACCCGTTCATTTCGCGGTGTACACTCGAATCGCGTTCCTTTTCACCAGTTAGACAGATATCGATTATACCAAACATTCCTTTCATTGGAAATGTGTTTCAATATAATCAACGATACCAACTTTGACGATTTATCCAAATTTTTCTCTCTCAAATGTTGTCTCTGAAAAAAGTTGCTTTTTTCTTTTTTTTTTTTTTTTTTTTAATCTTCATGAATGTTGTACGTACACTTGAAACTCCCTATAGATATTTACATATGTGCTTTCGATAAGGGCAAAAAATTGTTTTCAGTTATAAGAGAAAAAGTAAAGATAGCGGGTATGCGTTTTATCGTTCAAGAAACGTCTACGAAGACAATTTTTTTTTATCGAGGGTACGAAACTCGTAGTATTTTTTTTTATATACAATATATAATCATTTGTGAAAAAAAAAAAAACAAAATTCTCCAATAAGAAAACGATTATTGTTTTGGGGGAAATATAAATAAGGAATTGGTTAAATCGACCGTTTGCATGATATATGAATCGTATTCCATTTAACGTTTTTCTATTATATTATTTTCTATCGTTTATACACGTTGATAAGATCCTTAGGTGCTTCATTATCCATCTCGACCCACCAAAGAGAGCCACCAGCCCCCACATTCTTACCGTACTCACGCATTCTCTTTGATTAGCAGACGCCGATTTCGGATGTACATATATATATATATATTATATACAATAAATACGCACGCACGCACACGGATCGTGAGTCATATTTATGGTAAATGGAACGCGGTTAATTTTCCAGAAGTTTCATCCTCCTTAAAAAAACAAAAAGAAAAGAAACCAATTATCATTGTTCATCTGTTGCTACAACGAAAATCAAAGAAAATGGATAGACAGACAACGCATACGATTGATTTTTTGGAAAAAAAAAACTTTGTTCACGGAATTTAAGAAGAGGAGGAGGAGGAGGAGGAGGAGGATAACGACGTTGCTAAAGAAGAAGAAGAAGAAAAATAATAAGAAGAAGAAGATGGAAGGTATCAAAAAGAAATAATGACTGCAATGCTTGGCCGCCGTATTCCAGTGGAAGAAAAGGGATAAAAGTAGGAGAAGGAAGTTACGGGACCCGAATAGGACCAAAAGGAGTTTAAAATATAAGGTCAGCACTGACGACAAAGTAACAAAAAAAAAAAAAAAAAAAGAAAAAAAAAAAAAAAATTATATATACGAACTTTGAACGCGATCCGATTCGATCCGATCCGCGTGTAGCTTCTCTCACTCTTTCTTTCGCCTCGTTCTTCCATACGTT
>NW_014569561.1:2484-48878 GCF_001313835.1 Polistes canadensis | reverse complement strand
ATATACATATGTATATTCATCTAATATGTTCGCTCTCTCAACATGCATATATATATGTATATTATATAGATTTTTAAATTGTTACTATTACACAATATATAATCACGGTAATGCGCCACATATTCACTGGTTGATGACTGTCTCGTTGACAAAGGCCCGTACCTTGCCTGTGGTTGTGCTTGGTTGTGGTTGGAGCGGTTTTGGGAGAGAATTTTTTACTTGCTTCTTTTTTTAATATTATTACCTTTTTTAATTTGCACGTCTCATGTCGTGGCCTTGGCTTGCCTTCATATGAGATTCACCTATGACTTATGTATATATGTATGTATGTACGCGATCTCGTATATCTCTTTGCTATAACGTATGATACTTCTTTATATATATATATACAATTTATTTATTGATGACGTGTACATGTATAATATGTATGCACGCGTACCAAAATACATATATATAGCGTACATATAGACATAAAGACAGGCGTATATATAAGAAGCGTTTGCGTTTGCTTCACGAGTACCTACGCTCGTGTAGCACGTACGCGTTACGTGTATATACGCGCATTTCTCTGTATACGTATCGTAGAACATGTCTATACATATATGCACGCATGCATATATGTATGTATGTATTTATATCGCTCGTATTCATTGCGTAATTAATCGCTCGATTTACGAATTAATTGCGATTGAATACGCGTATAATGTATAACTACAATAGAGATACGTATCTATAGATTATAATACATTATAATTTCATACGTATGATACGTGCGTCCTGGCAGTCGTACGTCAATTAACAATAATTGCACCTACATGTTATGTACATTACGAAAGGCTGATGTAAGTAGATTTTATTGAGGCCGATCTCTTTCCTCTTTCTGTATCCTTTTCTTTCGTACTTTGTTCTTATTATACTCTTCTTTCGTAGAGTCTAATTTTATTCATTTTTATTTTCTTTTTTTTTTTTCTATTTTTTTGAAAAATTTTCTTTTTCTATTCCCCTTTTACTTTCTCCTCGGACGTATATCTATTGTGCGTATTCTTGTTCTTTTTTTTCTCTTTTTTTTTTTTATTTATTTGATTTTCTCTTTTTTCCCCCTTTTTATTGGTCCGATGCGTACAACACATGTATGTATCGTATATCGTCTAATTGCTATTAGTTTCAAAGGGAGTAATGATTCTCTTTCATCGGCACGATAAAAGAGAACGAGAAGCATGCCTGGCCTCCTTTTATGAGATCGCTTTATTTTTCTTGAAAATGTATGTTTTTCTCTCTTATATATATATATATATATATACATATATATACATATATATATTTCTCTCTTTCTCTTTCTCTTTCTCTACTATCCACCTTTTCTTTTTTCTTCTCTTATTTCCATTTATCTTATCATCCTGTTGTAGCTCTTCCTATGCAGGCTGCCATGACAGCACCGATCTTGTTAAAAATTAATATTGATCTTGAACAAACAAAAAAAGTCGTTTAAAAATATTTAGTAATATTTGATTATATCGATGGAAAGAAAATCCGTGTGGCACGGCGCACATCAGTCGGCTAGAGACTCATTTTTTTTTTTTGCCAACAAAATATTACTCCGTACGAATGGAAATATTCCGAATCCGCGTAAAAAAATGATAAAAAAAAAAAAAAACGTTTCTTTATTTTCCAGAGCAAATCTTGTAATTTAATAAATAGGTATCTTAGGGAATTTCTTCTCGTTTTGATTAGTTGAATGTTTCGTCCCTTTATTGGGACTTCTTCAGCAACTTAATCTATAAAATTCAGCATCTTTTTTATTGAATTATGTAATTTAACATTAATTACGTATCAACGAATAGGATCTTTAGTGATAATTCTTATATTTTGCTTAATATATTTCAAAACTCGAATAGAGATAGGGAAGGGTAGGGAAGGGTAAGGAAGGGAAAGGGTTGGATGTAAAAGCGTCCTTTCAATATCATCTCCCCTTGTATTTTACGAAGCAAGTTTGAGAGTTTTATTTTTGGACGAGTCAGCGTCCCGCACGTGTTCGTAGTTCGACCTCTGTTCTCCTTTTATGTCTGGTTAACGTTCATATCGTTCCGTTAATGATCTCTTTTTACACTTTCTTTTTTTTTCCCCAATTATCTACTTCCGATCGGTCGATGATTACGCGAAAAAGAACAAAAATTCAACGAGAAGATTATATTCAATTTGGGTAGAGATCATCAAGCGTTATTTTAGAAATACGTTTTTCGCGTTCGATCATTCCCAATGGTCGTATGTTTTCTTATTTTCCTTTACAAATTGTTATAAAAAAAAAAAAAAACATGATAGACGAAAAATGTGTATCTGTGAAAAGCGTAGAGAGAAAATAATGTAAGAGAAATGAAAGGTAGTGGAGTATGACAAAGATGGATAACAGAGAAGGAGAAAGAAACGTGTAGACGAAGAGAGAGAGAGAGAGAGAGTGAGTGAGAGAACTGGTGCGGGTGGATGCTGGCAGCAGCATTTATTGATCGCTCAGCAGCAAGCACATCTCTCTCTCTCTCTTTCTCTTTCTCTCTCGTCTCTCTACGGCATCAACCCCTTCGTAGAGGCTCGTTCAAGCCTCTCATCTCCTTCCGCAGGCACCCCTCTATTCTCTTTCCCTCCGTTTCTCGTAATTTCCATCGTAGTCTCGAAGCCTCTAGGCATTGGATTCGATCATAATAATTACTCGAGCAACCCTCTTTTCTCTCTCTCTCTCTCTCTCTCTCTCTCGCTATCATTTCCTCTAGTCGTTATCGATGGATGGTTCTTAGTTTCTTTCGTTTACTCGTATCCCCGATATCATTGAACGTTCGAACAAACAACGCTTGTTCTTTCTCGCATTAATTTCAATACTTACTTATAATTATATTACAATTAGATAATAGTTTTAAAGATAAAAATGAAGATCGTTAATAAAATATCGTTGAGAAAGAGATCGGTTAATAAGTAATATCCGGTCAATGATATATATATATATATATATAAACATTTCAAGTTGTTCGAATGAAAATATAACTTTTATTCGGTCAGTATCGCGAGTTTATTTCGTGGCGGAAATTAGGCGAAAAAGACGGCACCTCGTAATTTGCACGACACGGTTTATCGAGCTTTCCAAAAGATGGGATCATATCGCGAGTAGAATGTGTTGTTTCGGTCTTAATTACGGAGAACACGCGAAATACGAATCACTTCGATCGCGCTCTTATCCATCCACCAACAAGAGAAGCCAATTGGAATAAGGGAAAAGATCTTTACGAAGAGGAAGGAAAAATGACTATCAAAGAATAGGGTCGTCGTATAGGGGACGGAAAGAAATAAAACGTTTACAAGGGATAGTATATAAAAAGAAGATCGCGATAAAGGTGAATGGGGTGGGGGTGGGTGTATGTGTGTTATTGTTATCATCGTATGTATATTCGTAATTCGGCGACACGCGAACAGTAGTAGACTAGTGGTGGGTTTCGTAAAATATCGACACATTTTCCTAAAGGAAAATAAGGAAGCTTCTCAAACTCGCATAAAGATTGAATGAATGACCGACCTCGTTGGAAAATTTATTCGTTATCTCGATAATTCCCCCCACACCTCCCCCCCCCCTGTTCCCCAATGGACCGTGTACTCATCGAAGATAAGACTTTTCTTTGACATTTGCATATTCGGACTGCGCGCGCGACGGGACGTCCCCCACGCAAACATCTCAAAATTTACCTAATACTAGTCGAATTAAAACAATCTATCTATCTATCTCTATCTCTCTTTCTCTTCTATTATTTCCTTTCGTCCTCAATAAATGCGACCGATCCAACCTGCCAGTTGGAAATAATCAGCAACCCACTTCATGTACGTCACGAGATAAGTGGGAAAAAAATCTAGGTCGCGCGGGATTAAGGATCGGGGATTAGGTTGTAGCGGAATATATCGTCGTAACGGGTAATCGATTGAAGGCAAAAAAAAAAAAAAAANTTTTAATTTCTTTCTACCGTCCTGCCTTTCTAAAATGTTAAATTTCGAAAAGATATTTGACGATAAAACAAAAAAAAAAAAAAAAAAAAGGATAATAAAAAAAAAGAAAAAGAGTCTCGACCAGTAGACCGAGGGCGCCGTGACGCGCGTCGTTACGCGATTCGACTAAGAAAAAGGGGATAATAGAAAGGGAAGGAAATGAAAAGATAAGAAAAGAAAAGTGTTGAAGGCAAAGGACTAATGAATAAAATAAACAAAAAAAAAACGTGGGAAAACGCAGGATACAGGTTGCCGGCGATGCCGTGGAGCTGGCTGGGTGCGGCGGCGCCATCGGCAGCCGCGGCTGCAGCCGTTGCAGCAGCCGCGGTCACCCCATCCCCCGCAGCTGCACCCCTCGTCCTTACACCGAGGGCGGCAGCGAGACGAAGGTACAGACAATAAACACGATTTTCCCTTTTTCCCTTAACATTACCCTTAACCCTTAATCCTCTCTCTCTCTCTCTCTTTCTTTCTCTATCTCTCTCTCCCTCTCCCTCTCTCTCTCTCTCGCTTTCGCGCTCTAGTTTTCGGCGTTCAATAAAACGTGGACAAAGCTTCGGATCTTTCTCACGAAATAACGCTTCTTCTTCTTCTTCTTCTTCTTCGTCTTTACGACCCGTGTAATCATAATTGTAACTACACTTTTCCATCGCACAAGAGATCATAATTCTCATTGCGTTTGTGTTATAGCTTTTTTTTTTACTTTTTCTCTTTGTATCTTTGTCTCTATCTCTCTCTCTCTCTCTTTCTTTGTTTTACCTCTGTTTATCTCACACCAATACCACCACCCCTCCCTCTCCCCCTTGGAATGTGCCTGCACTGTTTATGCATATAACACCAAGCATTGCTCATGATAGATCCTAGTAGAATTAGAGTGCCGAATATAGTATTGTGTATCTACTTACATAGCTCGAATCGTTCCTCGATGAATCAATCAACCTATCGTCAAAGTTAAATGAATATACTCGCGACAACGGTGGATCAAGAGAGCCAACTTGTTCGGTAAAATTCATAAATTATCGATTACCTTTTTTGGTGTTGTTATTTGTTTCGCGTTGGTGTTGCTAATGTTATTGTTGTTATTTATTATCGATATATTCACACGTTTTGAACCGAACTATCGTATACCATCCTTATAGTTTCGTATTATTAAAGAAACTGAAACTTTCAAAGAAATATTTCGGATTGAGATTACGTTTTGTAATTGTATTGTTTTAGATTCGCGTATCTCTCCTCTCTCTCTCTCTCTCTCTCTCTCACTCTCTATCTTACTTCAGTCGTTAAATTTAACAAGTATACTACTACACTCTGTTCGAGTCGGTTCATTTTGTATTGTTCATTGCAAAAAAAAAAAAAATAGGATGGCACCGTAAATTGTAAAATGGGGGGAGCGTGTTTGTCTCTTCGTACGATATACTTGAAAAAAAAAAAAAAAAACCCCCCTACAACGTATTTTCGCGGAATGCTCTCTTCTTTTTTCGACATCGTTATATTTCGTTTGAGGGGACAAAAAAAGAAAAGAAAAAAAAGCGCGTGTGTAAATTAATGACGGTCTCTTTTCGAATGCGAATATCTAGATAGCTAGCTAGCTAACGTCGGTGAATGTACGCCTCGTATACGTGTTCGCACTTTTCAAGCAGTTATTTAACGCCAACGAAAGTCTGACGCCAAAGGATGCTGGCTAAAGGTAGGCAGAAAAGTATCTATCCCCATCTGTCCTCTCTTCTGCTTCCTATTTTCTTTTTTTTTTTTTTCTTCCTTAGTTCGTCTTTAGTGAGAGTGAGATAAAGAGGAATAGAGAGAGAGAGAGATGATTAAAAAAAAAGGGAAGAACAACGTCTCGTTTGACGAAACGAACAAAAATCTCTCGTTTGATATTCCTTCCTAAATGTTAATTCTTTAATTCTGAAAACTGACTCGCGTAATCTTTCTTATCTTCTGAAACACAATCGAGTATGATTTTGTTGAAAAATCATGCAACTTTTGGAATATCGTAGATTATTAGATGCTGAACATTCTCGAAACTTTTCTCTCCTCCTATAACCCTTACTTTTCTCACTCTTTCTCTCTTACTCTCTCTCTCTGTTTCTGTCTATCTCTATCTATCTAAATAAAAGGAAATCTCGTAAGACAGTCTGTGCGCTTCGTCTCGGGCATTTAGTCGCCTCGCCGGCATTCAACCAGTATCCAACCAAACGCCGATCAATGTATCCTGCAAAACTTGACAAAATGAGGAGGAGATGAAAATAATGCGAGAACACAAAAAAAAGAAAAGCAAAGCAAAGAAATTGAAGATAAGACGAAAAAAAAAAAAGGTAAGAAAACAAAATGTTGGCATGTGCGCATTGTTTCAGCTGCAGCATTAAGAGGAGTGGCAATCCAAAGGGGAAGAGTTGGAGCGGCAAGGGCAGCTTTCCCGAGCAGTGCGGCGGCGTTGGCGTTGGCCAGAAACCCAGGGCCGCTCGCAGCAGCAGCCGCTGCAACGGCCCTTCATCCCTTTGCGCCTGCGTAAGTACACTTATTTTTCCCTTCTCGACGCTTTTGCTCTCTCTTTCTATCTGTCTCTCTCTGTCTCTTTCTGTCTGTCTGTCATCTTTTACTCAATCTTTCCACTTTCCCAGAGACATCTTTGAAATTGTATCATAAAAAATATGCGAAAAGTTTCGCGTCTAAAACGATTCGTAATAATGATATAAACGACATTACGGTTTTTTTTTCCAATATCATTGCGATAAATAAACGATCAAAATGATTAATAAATGCGACGAAAATAATTTGAAAAAGAGAGCATGTCTTATCTTGAGATAGTCGACCGGCCGGCCGGCAGGCATCGCATCGATTTCAAAAAACAAAAAAAAAGGATCGAGGAGAATCTTTTGCATGAAACATATTTTTTTGTCCGGATCGTAAGATCTATGTGGTAAACAATGCATTTTTTTTTTAAATCATCGAGAGGAAGGAGGAGATATAAAGCTTATACGCGACAAACGATTCGAATTTTTCCTAAACGCATGAGAAAATAATTTAATAAAATAACGATATTTATTTTATTATATTAACGATTCATTTATGAAATATGTACAATAAAATTGTAAGGACGACGAATCGTTTGTCGCAAAAAGAAAGAAGAAGCTTCGCCAACACACGTATTGCCCGTTTGCTTTTGTGTATTTCATAGATAAATAGATACCAACATACATGTGTGGTGTGTAAATATAATATATAATACCTGAGAATATATAGAATTGCATCTGCACGAATTCCAATCGCAGCAAGGAACTAATCCTAATGCATCACGTAAATTACGATCATTTTATAGCTACGGAGAATGGAGGAGAGAGCCCCTCCCCTCTATCCCCTATCCCCTAGTTCATCTCCCTTTTTTTGCAAGCACATCAGACAACAAAAGAAACCGTCCTTCGTTGCCTTCGTCGATTTTTTTGTCGACGCGCGTTCGAGCAACAATTTTTTACGCGACAAATGAACACCTAATTTTTCCTAAATTTTCAATCGGATAATAAAAATCGAGGAGAAAAAAATTAAATAAAATTAAAAAAGAAAAAAAGAAGGACCGATCAACTTTCTTCGACCTCCTCCTCCTCATCAATAATATATATATATAAATCTTTTGAACCCTTTCTTCCACCTGAACCCACCCCTCTCCATCTCTTCGCCAAAAAATATCTAAAATATATAATCGCTGATTTTGTTGATTTGAATATTTTTCAGCGTCTACTACGACCCCTTCTTGGCAGCACACGCAGCGACACAGGACCCCAATTACAGGCTACAGGTGAGATTATACGTTTCAACGTGTGTGTGAGAGAGATATTATATTTTTCCAATGCAAGATAATATCCGCTTCCGGTGCACGGAGCGACAAACGCGGCGGGAAGAGGAAGAGGAGACGCGTAAGAGGGGTGCACTGCTTATATTAGGAATGACGAAAAAAATATCAGAGCGTAAATTTGGCAAATTTACCTAATCGGTTATACGTTTTTTTCTGTTTTTATTTTTTTGTTCATGGAACCGCTTCCTTGTTTTGCTCGACAAAAAACAACAACAAAAATATTTTTTCAGCTTATTCGAACCGCGATTGCTTTATGCATAAAAAAAGTGAATTCTTTCACAAACATATATGCGTGCATGCATGTGCATTCGCGAGATTGCTTACAATTTGACAATAAATAAAATCGAATGGAAAAACACGGCCCCTTTCCATGATATTTATCTGTAATAATGAAAAGAAGGAAAATTTTCGTTACGACAATAATAATAATAATTAAGGGGATGAAAAAAATCGCGCGTGCACCGTGTCAAAGCGGACAATTTCGATATTTGATAGGAAAAACTAAAGTCTATTGATTTACGGACCCGTTTAGTTGGAATGGCCACAAGCTACAGCCGAAGTTAGTCAAGACATTATTTTCTGCAAGCCTTGCTATTACACGAAATGCAATAAAGCACCGAATAATAATGATCTTCGGGTCACGAATCATTCTTCTACTTCTCGCCTTTATTTTGATCGTCGATCAGCAGCAGGCATTGTCGTTGTTTTCCATGATCTTACTACTACTACTGCATACACACGCATACTTGTTACTCGTCGTATACTCTTTCTCTACCTCTACTCTGCCTTTCGCGTTGCGACGTGCGCTATCTCACTTTTTTTTTTTCTATTCTCTTCAAATCTCTGGAAGAACCCAGCCTCTCTTCTCTCTCTCTCTCTCTCTCTTTCTTTCTTTCTTTCTTTCGTCTCTTACGTCTCTTTATATAGGTAACATAAAGAGATGTGCAAAGTAAAAAGGAAATCGCAAAGAGTGAAAGCCTCACCGTTGAAGGGAGAGAGAGAAAGAGAGAGAGAGAGAGAGAGAGAAAGCAAACGTTGTCTCCCAATGCTTTAATAGAAGAGAGATTGTTTTCCTTTTATCCTTTTCCTTCTCTTTTATTTCGATTTTTATTTCTATTTTTTTTTTGGTTTTTCTCTGAAAGAATAGAGGTAAAAAAAAGTGGTAGATAAAATATTATGTAAATAGCGCAATTATCGAAGATATCCTCGCGCATTGAAACTTCTTTTCAGGTTTGCCGTTTGTGTTTCAGGCTAAAGCACCCGCTCTGGAGGTAGGATTTTGATGGGGGTGGTCCGCCCATTCAAACGTATTTCTCTATATCTCTCCTTTGTTTTCATTATTTCTTTATCTATTTTATTTATTTTCATTTTATTTTATATTTTCATAAATTATTATCAAAAAACAAACAGTTATATTATTATGCTTTTAATAACGTGTCTCTTTTTATTATACTCTTCTTATATCGTTCTTCTTGCTTATCGCGAAAAATCGCAAATAATGTTCGCCGATCTCGATCGTAGAATTAGCAATTGAATAAATTAACATCCGCTTATTTGGAATTAAATAAAAAGAAATGTGCCGAACTTGTGTTACAAGTAAAATATCATTTCGCATAATAATAGTTGCATTATTTTATAAATACGCTTTGGCAAATATTTCTCTTTTATCTTCGAATCAAGCGGGGAACATAATCTTTTGTCTGGAAAATGGAGAGTAGACGCGTGCGAGTGGGGGGGTTTCTTTTTTTTTCTTATTTGTGCTTTTATCTGACACACGGTGATCCTATTTACGAGACGTTCCACATTGAAAACGAGATTACCAATTCCGTTCCTTACTTATCAAGGATTAATCCTAAGATGTAGGAACACGATCGCAACCTTTTACACCATTGAATTAAATTTCTTTTCTCAGCTCTTTATCCCCCCCTCGAATATATTACAAACAAGGAGAAAATCTAACGAGTTCGGCGAACGCTATGCGACAAAGAACTCTTTCGACAATCGAATCTCCATTTATTTTATATTTTGGATTCTTTTCTCCGGGGTGAAATGAAATCGCTGCTTCGCTTCCGTTTTCAATTGCTCTTTTCCCCCCTTTTCTTCTTTACAATCGTGATCTCGTTAGTTGCATCTCTATTGTTTTACAATTGTACCAAGTTACAAAGTTACGTAACGCGCACGTCGATTACGTAGATCTTACATACGTTTTTTCTTTTTCTTACACCAGATAATAATTCTATATTTGTTATTATTATTATTATTATTATTTACATATTTTTTATTTCTATTTATTAACGCCAAATTCTCTATTTGTTGGGTTGCATATAGGTACTACTTGTATACCTTGCCGGTGCATTCGTAATAATTTGCATTATACTCGCATTCAATAAACTTGTGTATATCTTTGCGTAGGCGTAGGTATATATACCTGTACATACGTATACAGATTTAAATATTGCATAAAACCTATCGCAATACCTTTCGTAGATGGCATCGAATTTTTGCGTTTCCCCGCAAAGTATCTAAAGTGTCGAAAGATGTTCAATTAAGTAAATCGACCTACACTAATGTTTTTAATACCACTAGGCATGCTTCTAGTGGAACCAAGTAGATAATTATTTCCCTTTCAACAAAAAAAAAACATAACAACAAGGAATAGTTCATGAAAACTTTATTGAATGAACATTACCGTCATTCTTCCTTGCGTGTTTTCGAACTCGTCCTTCCGTTATCCTTTTTTTTTTTTTTTTTTTTTTTTTTTTTTTTTTTTNTGCTTCTAGTGGAACCAAGTAGATAATTATTTCCCTTTCAACAAAAAAAAAACATAACAACAAGGAATAGTTCATGAAAACTTTATTGAAAGATCGTTTCCGTGCTTTCGAAAAGTACAGAGAAGGGTAACCTTTTCCTCTTTCATTTCATTTTTTTTTTTTTTTTCTTTTCTTTTCTTTTCTATCTTGCACCTTAAATCCACACGTAATGGCTTCTTTCAAATCAGTCGACAAAATAACAAGCTCTCTCTCTTGTTTACGAAAGATGCGAAACTTTTCTGGCGCCATCTAAATTTTGTTTTCGTTGCACTCGTTCCTATTTTCGCAATCGAAGTTTTGCCTTTTTGTAAGTTAAAGAAAAGGGAATATTTTGTGGAAAATTTGTCTAGTGTCGAGGTCGATGATTATTTTTTTTTTTCTTTTTTTTTTTTATCATAAACGTAATCGATAGATCGGATTAAAAGAAGGACATCTTTGGAGAGTAACTGCAAATATTTCCTCTCTCCTTTTATCTTTCTCTATCTTTTTCCACACACACACACATCTTTGCTTCGACATATCATAGATACCTACACGCTATAGTCATTCAAAATTATCTATGCACTTTGGCTTTTCTTCTTCTCTCGAAAAGACATTTTTCGTCTTCGCATGAATCGTATACTTTTTTCCTCTTTTGTTTATCACCTTTTTTCGCTTCATTTCTCATCGGAAAAAAAATTGTTGTATCTTCTCGTTAAAAATAAATCTCTTGCGTAAGATAAATTTTACTAAAGTTTTATTATATATATATATAGTAAATTCATCCAATAAAAAATGTACGCAATTCGAGAACGTTTCCAAGTTATATTAAATTTGCTAGACAAATAGAAGAGAGGGTCGCGTAGCGAATATTCCCTTGTATCGTAAAGACGTTAACATAGTCGTTAATGTTGCTTTTTTGGCAATGACACGAGAGCGATCTCAACAAAACACCGTTTAAACATCGTTTGCTCGCAATAGGTCCATCATCGTCGGTGCGACACTACAACGAGAGAAAGAGAGAGAGAGAAATAAAATACCAAAGCTCGCCCCCGCCTCTCACCCTGCCCCTGTTTGCGAGATACGCGTCGCGTATTTTAAGTTCAACTGAGGAATCCCGAGGCTTTTAAAATGTTGCATCGCTTTGTTCCCTCCACCTTTCTCTCTCTCTCTCTCCTGAGATATTATTTGCAATATTCAAAAAAATTTCCTAATTATTAATAAGTATTGTAAAAAAATATTTGATAGATAAAATTGATATATAAATCGTCTCGACGATGATTAGAAAGACACCCCCCTGGCCTGGCCCCTTTATACGCGAGTCATCGTCATCGTCTCAGTAATGTCCTAACACAATGTTATATAACATTAAAAAAAAATAATTATTTATATCGTATTCGTGTCTGTCATTATTATATTTTCCTCTCTTGTACTATCGATCTCTAGTCCATTACTCTTTTTGTTCATATACTTCGAGCTTGCTTTTGAGCCTTGCATGGCGGGTCATGATTATTGTTTCAGGCAGCTGCAGCGGCGGCCGCAGCATCGCCATTGCTAAAGACGCCACTCTCGACGGCACAGCAAGCGAGTTATGCAGCTGCAGCAACCTACACGGCGGTGGCTGCGCGCGCATACGGCGCAGCTGCAGCAGCAGCACAACCGGTCGCAGGATATGCCGCAGTCGCGGGGTGAGTATTATCTTTATTGCAACTTAACGACCAACCCTCTTCTTCTTCTTCTTCTTCTCCCCTCTTAATCCCCTCTTCTTCTAGTCCATGCAACTACTGTTTTTGTGTTTTGTTTTTTTTTTATATATACATGATCCATGTTGCATTGTCGAACTTTGCAGAAGGAATCGTCGTCGCGGGCGAGCTCTTAGGAGTCGCAGATTCGAAGAAATTGCCGAAAGCCAATCATCCTTTACTCCTCAAGAACGTCCCAATGATAATCCCGATGAAAAATTTTAAAACATATCACGAATTCGTTCGTATATCCTATTATTTTCATTTTATTCTCCTAATAAAATTGTATTATACCTGTGATCATTCTCTCTCTCTCTCTCTCTCTTTCTTCTTTATCATCTTTTTGTCGATACCAATTGCCATTTTCATAATGATTTACCCCCTTTGATTTAACAAAAACATCTCTAAATACGTATTATGATTTTGCTGCAGTTATGGACGAGAATATCCCGACCCTTATCTCGGACACGGCATTGGTCCAGTCGCAGGATACGGGGTAAGAAGAAAATGTTGTGTTAGACGATCATAGATATATCAAATATATCGTTGACCCTTAACTGAAATTTTCTTTTCTTTTATGTTTTTTTAGGCAACGGTCTATAGAGGCGGATACAACAGATTTACGCCTTATTAAATAAGAGCTTAGAAAGAGAGAGAGAGAGAAAGAGAAAGAGAGAGAAAGAGAGCTTAGAAAAAGGGTCGGCAAAAAACATGAGCAGAAAAGCGACAATAACAACGTAGTCGCCAATAACACAATCGCAATACAACGGCAGAGCGGATACATGTTCGCGCACACGCATATGCAACTACCTACACGGAGGCGACACATTTAACATTTACACGCAAAAGAAGCATAAAGGAAAGAAGCGCTAGCGACGTCTGGACCCTTCGCGCCTGCCAACGTTCGAGAACAGCTGTCCTCCCTCGTTCCACCACCATCAACGACGCGTCCTCCCCGATCGCTTGACCAAATCATCCCACGCTCTTTTTGTCCTCGAACATTTACGTCTTTTAAATCATTAATAAGAAAGAGAGAAAGAGAGAGAAAGAGAGAGAGAAAGAGAGAGAGAGAGAGAGAGACCTTTCCCCTCTTTCTTATTCAAATTTATTTATCAAAAGCAGTCTGGAAAAAAAAAGCTAAAGAAAGAAAGCATAAACATTCTACTGAATGGTTGCGGATGAAAAACACCTATCTCTCTTAGAAAAGTGATATTCGCGTTATTTTGATAAAAAAATGCGCGACTGAACAACGAAGAATACACAGCAGCCGCCGGACGTTGCACTGGATTTTTTCAACGACGGGGTCTAGTCAGATACTCTCTCTCTTATCGGTTCCTAATCGAAGCACCACCGATTTTTAAACATCGCAAACGTTTTCAACGTCGAATTCAAAATAATAGATGACACCTAACTCTGATTCTTTATAATGAAGAATTTAGATTTGAAAACGTATTCAATACTCTGGCAAGGCGAACCGAAGGACTCGCTACCGCGTATGCCTAATATATTATGTCCCTTCGAAATATTCGTTCGCCTTTCCATTTTTTTTTCTTCTTCTTCTTCTTCTTCTTTTTGTTTTTATTCTTTTTCTTTTTCTTTTTTTTTCCCCCTCTTTATCCCTTTACATTGTATTCTAGAAACGATAGAAATTAAGTCGATAAACCAAATCGAAACGTACGTTTCTTGTGCAAATGTAGCTTAACACGTTTACGTTCAGTTTCTAAGGCACTTGCTATTTTTATTATTATTATTATTATTATTAATATTTTATTATATTATTTTATCATTCTATTACTATTAACGATATTACATCGCGCGAAAGATCTTTTATTGAGAAGAAAAGAAAGCAAGAAAGAAAAATAGTGGTCACAGGCTCTCGTTAACGAGAGAACACATACGCGCATTAATCGCTACCAAGTTTTAACATTGATGAAAGAAATGTGTTTGTGGCTTAACTATATCGTGCCGACAATCGTCCTTGTATTTTTCAAAGATCGATCTGTCGAATAATCGGGGAAACGGGAAAAGAAGGAAAAGTCTCGATGCCGACGAACAATTTGTGTATCTTTGTTTCGCGTATTTCAAATAAACGTATAAAACGTTTATAATATCATTATGTATATTTTTGATACGTCGTTCTTTATATACTCACGCGCCGTGATAGCGTACAATTAATTATTTGTGAATTTTTATAGAAAGATTTTGGTATTAAGCTTTGCATATAATTGTTTTAATTGAATATCTTAGTAATGATAACAAACGGGGACGTAGAAAAAAATTGGGTCCTTAGTTAGTTTTTTTGCTGAAAACAATTTGTCTCGAGAAACGCGTATTTCTCAAGAAAAATATAAATCATTGAAAGATTCGTAATTCCTTGCTCTCGCTTCTTCCGGTTATAGTTAAAAGAATTAAATAGATATCACGGAAGAGGAATAACAAAATCGAATTTACACTTTTCCATCGAAAAATGTGAATTATAAATCGAAATGAAAATTGAACGCACATTGAGACGAGTGAGAGTGATATATATATATATATTACCCTACACCCTTATCTTTTAAGTTACAATATTAGCGCGCGAGGATTAATCTAAATATTATACGTAAGCGAATAAGACATTTCTTACGATAGAATAAATAGAAGGAAATAAGGAAATCGTTGCGCGCGCAAGATTTACGCTCCTAAATAGTAAACGATATAAATGGAAGAGGGAGAAAGGGGATGATGAACAGGCAATATGAAAAATGCGAGGAATATACACGATAGTAGCCAAATATGACGAAAGATTTATTTTTACCTATCTAACGGCTAGAATAACCGTTATTTTATCGTTTACTTTATACATCTCCCTAGAATATTAGAATAAGATTACCAATGCATAGCTCTCTTTCTTTCTCTCTCTATCTCTCTATCTCTCTCTATCTCTATCTCTATCTCTCGAGACTTTTCCAAATGGACTAATGTAAGAAAAAGAAAAAAAGAGGTCTTTTTGCTTGCGTGTGCATGGCTGCCAGTTATATAAATGTGTAAATAGAGAACGATCGATCGTCGAGCACAAAGAGCGTAGCCGAAGAGGATTCAAGATATACTCATAATTTTCTTTTAAGCGTTAAGATTGATGATGGATCGTTAGATCCTAACACAATATCCAACAAATATGAAAATGTCTAAATGAGGTAATCTTAATTGCTACGTGATTAAAGTTACGATTAGGATTAGAAAATACGATTACGATTACGATTAACTTTATTCAACCAAGAAGAAGATAGCTCGAAAAATGGCTATTATTAAAGTCGATAATTCATTCTTTTCTTTAATGAGAAAAAGAAGAATTGAACAAAAAATAAATAGAACCACTATAGTATTTAGAAGAAGAGTTCATTAATCCCATTGAAAATATTGAACATTTCAAAGAATGCGTCTCGAATGAACGAATTGCTTTCAGAATTAATTCTATGTAATGTAAACTGTGACTAAAATTTATACTTAACTCGTAATCGATATCTTTATCTGTAGGCTATCATCACTATAAAATAGTTACTAGAAATTAAGTCAAGCTCAAATTAAGGAAAAAGCGCGTCACAACTGCACAATTATATATTTCGTTCTTCTCTTCTCTTTCTTCTTAACCTTTGACTTTTGTCTTTTAGTGAAAACAAAAACAAAGAAAAAAAAAACCGTGTAAAGACAATTTTAAATACCAGGAGGGTTTTTTTCATTTGACTCTTAGTCGATTATACCTTAGAAAAAATCATCGAGTGTACCGAAAGGAAAAGAAGAAAAAAATTATCCAAACATAATTGTAATAAAATAATTAAGAAAGAAACGTGAATTAAAAGCACTGAATATCTAAATTCATTTCATGATTTCTCGCGTGTCGGCGGCTTTCTATCAGATTAGTTATTACAAAAATGCAAAAACAAAACGAAATGGGGAAAAAAAAGGATGGAAGAACAAAAAATCAAGAGATAAGCGAGCAGAATAGAACGTTATTCAATGATACGCACCGTATGTTATACGTATAAATCTTACAACTAGCGATATAAAACATTAATTAACATTAAAGGAAATTTTTAATGAAATTTAGATGAATACATGACGTAATGACACATCTAACGAGCAACATATCCTAGCGTATTAGGCAGGGCGTAAACCGAGATCTCTCTGTGCTTTTTACCGTCTTAAAATTAGTTATACGAGAGAATCGACGTTGCGTCAGGAGGCAAAGAAAGGACAACAAGTATAACACGTGTAACACTCATACAAACTCATTCACCCGTAATACTCGAAAGGAGTTGGAATCGTTGTCTCGAAATAAAAGTAACAACAACTCCTTGCGATAAGATGAAAGAAAAAAAAAATAAAATTTAAAAAAACATATATATATATACATATATATATATATAGATACACATACAAATAGATAGCGTAAAAGCAACAATATAAAGTAAAGGAAACATGGGCCGAGCAACAAGGACAAATTCCAACGCTCTTTATAATGAATCTTGACAAAAGTCGCGTGCCCATTTTTGAATAATTGCAAAAGAAAATGTTAGAAAAAAAAAAAAAAAAAAATAAAAATAAAAATATGTAATACGAGGAAAAAGAATGTTCCATGACATTAAAGCGTTGATGGCACAACAATGATTATTACCTACATTTAGGTCAAAGATTTGCGTGCGTGCGTGCGTACGTGTGTTAAGTGAATGAATGTAAAAAGTTTATCGTGTGTGTGTGTGTGTGTGTGTGTGTGTGTGTGCGTGCGCAAGAGAGCGTAATAACGCGTATAAGTAAAATGAGAAAACGCATCTCGTGTACCTCTTCGAATCAAGAACACTTTTTTTCTTCTCGTTTTAAAAACTTTATATTCTGAATTATTAATAATGTTATCATTAATTAAATTGTAATGTGTGAAAGTAAATGGAAAGGAACAGGCGGAAAAAAAGAAAGAAAAGAAAAAAAAAACTCTTCAGCAAACGCAGAAAATAAAAAGCACGAGCGAACAATTTAGACGAGCGATACCTGTCAATTTTCGTTTTTCTCTCTTAGCGCGCTAAACAATATACGTATTTATATATTCTAGTGGATACGATTCGCGAACGAAAATGACGCTTCCAATGCTTCGTCTTCGTTCGCAAATTGACAAGAAACATTTTGCTATAATTCACAGTGCGAATCGTTTCATTTTTTTTTTCTTGCACATTATCCCTCAAACGCGCGCGCGCGCGCGCGCACAACTTTTAACATAATTGAAAAGATACGCTATAGACCTACATATATATATATATATATATATGTATATATATGTATATATATATATGTATGTATATATAAGTATATGTATATATATTTGAATATATATATATATATATATACATAAATATGACATAGCAAAAGGAAGAGGAATCAGAGAGAGAGAGAGAGAGAGAAAGAGAGAGAGAGAGAGAAACGTGAGAAACAGGAAATACAATCATCGCGAACTTTAGTTGCAAAATACTGATAGGGATAAAAGGTGTTGTTTGTAACACCTTTATCATTGTCTGATTTGATGATATTTTCTAAGTCTGGACCAGTTGTTAGGTTCTTATTACTCCCATAGCGACTTCTTATGGCGTATTTTCTCTGTATATTGTCAATGTTTATTATTAAATATTTTTCAAATAAAATCTAGTGTCCTTTCTTTTACCGGATCTGACCATCGACGCACAAAATATCGGTAAATATACATATATTAATCTATATATATATATATTACATATAGCTGATATTGTCATTCGGCCGTGTTAAAATAAACGTAAGCAAACGCATACCGATAATCATTGATAGCATGATCAGGGTCGAGGCTGGCCACCTGCGGCCAACGTATCGACGTCGACAGAACCACCGTGAAAAATTCCGAAGTCCGTATATTCGCTTTAGTAGCTTCGTGGCCGGCCCCCCGATAACACGCTGTACTATTCGGTTATCTTCACTCGTCAATCAACTCAATTGAACGCGATGTAAAACGACACGACGCCTTACTTTGGATCTTTCAAAATTCTTACCTAAATGCTTACCTAGATAGGCTTCTCGAAACACAAAGAATAAAACCGTACTAACAAACAATTATTCCATAAATTGAATCACACCAAAAGGTGTATGTCAAGGATGCTTATGTTATATCTTCAAACGTTACTCCATTTTCGGTGATTTTAATCACTAGTTATCACGTAAAAAGCTGGAAAATTTTATTACTCTTTCGTCTTGATTGAACCAACAAAGTTTCTTATATTTGAAAAAGAGTAGAATAGCAAAGAGGAAAGAAAGTATCAAATATGAAGATATCCGAAGAATCTTCGAAAAGAAGAACGTCAAAGTGACGGCTGCGATTGGCATAATATAAAGTAAGTATTTTCTTTTGGTTAGGGTTCTTATCGCGAGCAATGCTATAGAATTAATCGAAAATCGAAGAGTTACAATTAGTGAGAAAAAAAGATTCGTTCACCTTATTCATTAATTCATTTATAATCAATGATCGCGATCGATGCAGGTGTGCTCGATTTTTACGTAACAAACATGTGACGCAAGATTAATTTTATTCTGCTTTTGCTTTTGTAGAAAGCAAATTAAGAACAGCAAGTTTCTAAGAATTTTTGGAAAGGAAAGATTTGACAAATTGTGGGGATCATCTCTTTATCGAAGTTATTTATACAATAATTACTAATTATAATATTGACAAATACTTAACGAATGTATATTCGAATTATCTGAGATAAAGAGAAAATTAATAATACATTAAGGGACTAGGAGTCATTTAAGAAGAGCTCAGTTGGTTAATCGAAAGGAGAATAGACTCGTTAGATAAGATTCTCTGATAGGCGTGCGTACATACCTATCTGTTGACACTGCGTCTTGTCGTTATCGGCTAGATAAGATTTCTGCGTCTTTGTCAAACTTGGAATATCAGTCGAATACACAAATTTGAGTGGTGCACCGAGAAAAACGAATAAAGGAGGAAAAAATTTGATTGAATAATTAGAATTTCTGAAATAATCAAAATATACTACTTCCCTTTTCTATTTTCATTTGGTCAAGAAGATTTTCCTTCTCAAGCTGAAGGGTGAGTCCGAATAATAAACGATCTTGTTTATTCATTTCCCTAAATCTTGAGTCGATCGTGGAAAAGGAAAATTTTGATTGTGGCCATATTGGTATGATCGTACATCGAAATGAAGCAAATTTCATCCCGAACGTGGAAGAAAGTTGAAAAATTATCACAGGATAGAAGATCTCTTGGTCTCCTCGGTGTTGTTTCATTTGTCTCACTTTTGTTTTCTTTCGTTATTAGGAATGACGCCATCGGGATCGTTGTGCAACCGAGTCAGTCATTGCGAAATATCGTTCCGTCGCTTTTCCGCGCTTTCAGACGAAATAAAACGTCTTCCGCGTTATGTAAAAAGAAAAAAAGAAAAAAAAAGAGAAGAAAAAGAAGATAAAAATATAAAAGCATTGTGTCTTGGCTCGTATTGCGATCGCTAACAATAAAAGGCGAAGAGATATAACGATGCTTTTTAATTGTGGGTGCGCGTTTAACGAGTCTCGTTAATTCCAGGAAAGCAAACGCTACTAAATCCTATTGTCTTTTCTTTTTCTCTCTCTCTCTTCTCTATTTCTACTCTTTTGACCAAAAATACGATCGAAAGAGAAGAAAACACCATTTGATTTTCTGATTCGAAGGATTCGAAGCTTCGTAGAAAAAACGACAGATTTATATTTCAACGAAAGGACAAATTTCGCAATAAATTTGTAAAATCATTGTCATCGTGCTGATTTGTCGTTACGTTACGTTACGTTTACATTTATTATTGAATCCTTAAAGAAATGAACGAAGCAAAACGAAAGTACGAATAATCGATTAGATCGATCGTTCTCGGTCGAATGAAAACAAATTTTGAGTTACTATTAAGTCCGACGATTAATCAGCGTATATCGTAACACGATCAACATTTCGGTACGATCGCGTCGCGGCTTTCGTGCTTAATCAAATATCCTTATCGTCGTATGATACATTAGCGAGTGTACACCTTGGTGGTACCGACCTTGCCCGTCTTTTTTCGTTTAACTTTTTACTTAAAATAGCCCAATAATCGCTTTGGCTTAATTAGGAGAAGGATAGAAAATACATATATGAATGTATCTAGAGTTTCCTCGTTTGTATCTTTAGATAAATAATCATTTATCATTATTATAGAACAATTTTTATTTCGAATGGGCGCGATGTTACTCGACCGCGAGAACAAACTCATGCGAGGTGCATAATTCTTAGAATTTACCGCGTCATTATCGCGATAAAGCTTTATTTGCAGGTAATTAAGTTTATCTATCTGTCTATAGTAGTCGCGTAAACTTAATGAGAAGCCAAGAACAAAAGAGAAAAACATGTTATTTCGTCAGACATTCGGTTAGATTTTTACTCCAATTGGTGGGCACTTTTATTATTGTTATAATAATAGAAAAAGACAAGAGAGAGAGTTAAGCGTACTTTTTCCCCTTTCCAAAACGTGTAATACAAGCATGTAGAGATTAGATATCTGATTCGATCAAGAGCATCTCAAGAATGACAATTAATACACGAAGAGTTATTAACTCGTAGAGAGGGTTGCATCAAAAATCGTGTTCATTTTTTAATAAGACCCTCGCGAAATCTCATTTTTCGAAAGTTTAAGTATCAAGGTATATGAGAAGAATCATTTCATTGGACGAGAAGGCGCTAATACATTAAAACGACGAATCGCAATACGAATGAGTACTAAACGTCATTAGCATAATCATGTGACTGCTCGAGACGATCGTGTGAGACACGTGTTTTCAATAACGAAATGGCAACCAATTTCAAAGCCCTTTTCGCACGATACCACCTTTTTCTTGCTTTTCTTCCTCCTTCTCCTCTGCGTGTTCCACCGGCGTCACCGTCACCGTCACCGCTACCGCCACCGCTAACGCCACCATTGCCGCCAATGACAGAGAACGTAGGCAAAGTGTGCTAACGAAGAATAGATAAAGAAATAAAATGAGCCTAATGGCATTCAGTCGCTCGCCGACGAGCAAACGATTGCTGTTACGTATTCCTTCAGCTCGAAAACAAAATCAAATCTTGTGATTTTAGGTGTAAAGAGAGTTTGTTCGAGAAATGCGTTGGATGATAGAAACATGATGAGATTCTCGTGCTTTCCGAGAGCGAGTATTCTCAGTCAACGAGGTAGCATCAATTTTACGCACGACCCCGATGGCGGATCAAACGTTTCGTCGGTCGTCGTGGTGAGTACTTTTTCCAATTCGTAAATAATATCTATCGTAAATAATATCTATGCACATCAAAACATAGACATTTTATCGCTCGTCTAATCGGGGATTAAAAGTACCTTGACCACTAGCACTGTGTCTTATCACGACAAGTATTATTATTTTTCTATTTGTGTCTGTGTTTAATGTGTGCGTTAGAACGGAAGCACGAGAAGTCCCATCGCATCCAGTTACAAACAATCAGGCGAGCCGGATCTTACTTATGGTGTCGTAAGTATCAAAAATGCTTTCCTTTTATTTGTTTTCTTAACTTTCGTCATTCCCCTCGCGATTTTTCGTATCTCCGACAGATACGTCCGCTACCAAATACTATTGCATCGAATGGAACGGTGACCTCGAGCAAAAGTCGAGTCATAGAAGCTCCTAGAGTGACTAGTCATCGGGAACCCTTAGAAACACACGAGGAAAGAGTCGAACAGAAAGATGAATACGAGCAAGTACAACTGGCTAATCCTCGCGGGGGTGTTATCGGGAGGACACCTACGCCGCCAACCTCGGCACCTATACCTTCCTACGAAAAGGATCCTAGGTAATTCTTATTTATTCATCTATCCGTCTACCCTTCCAGCTTCCTTCCATTTATTAGAATTTATTTGACGTACAGGAGCGCGAGGCAAATAAAGCGTGCCATTTTGGAGAACGAGTTTCTTGGTAATCTCGAAAACAGTCAGGTGGAGGCTCTCGTATCTGCCATGTATCCGAAACAATTGGCGCCCAATACGATGGTCATTCGCGAAGGAGACATAGGTGAGCGCGCGCGCGCCTATCAATTTTTTTCCTCGACTCGTTTCGAAAACAATGCTCTATGCCTTTTTTTTGTCAGGATCTCATTTGTACGTGTCGGCGGAGGGAGAATTCGACATATATCAAGGTAGCCAGTTTCAACGAACCTTTGGCCCTGGTGTTGCCTTCGGAGAGATAGCCTTGCTTTACAACACTAAAAGGCTTCGTTCTATCGAAGGTAAATCAACAAATAATAGCCATATAATAGATTTCATTCTCTCTTCTCATTACCAATAATATATTTTTTCTATCCATTTGCGATTAGTTAAGAAGTCTGGCAAAGTATGGGTACTGGATAGGACGGTATTTCTAATGGTGATGATGAGGAGTGCCCAGGAACGCCTCGAAGGTAACATCCGTTTCCTCCAGCAAGTTACCGTTCTTCAGAAACTACCTGAACCGAGAGATCAGATACTCGCAAAGATCTCCGACCTCATACGCGTGGTAAGAATATTTTCATTATCTAATTGTGATCGACTTGTCATCTCTATTAGACTTCGAAATCTCTTCTATAGAAAGGTTCGCTCGCTTGCTCGTAGGAATTTTTTCCAGCGGGCGCAAGGATCGTACGGCAAGGTGAAAAGGGCGACAAGTTCTTCATAATTAGTGGAGGAAACGTAAGAATAACCAAGGACACCGAATACGGTGGCGAAGAGGAATTAGTGGTTCTCAGTAAAGGACAGTATTTTGGGGAAAAGGCTCTTTACGATGACGAAGGAGAACATCGTCGACACGCGAATGCGATCGCTCTTGCACCTGGAGTCGAATGTCTTACCCTAGACGGATCGTTAGTAGTCATCTGTTTTTATCATTTCTAATTGTCAATATTTCACTCCCTATCCGGCATTTTGTTTTTCTTGACGACCCATTTTTTCCAGATCCTTCCTCAATTATTTGGGCAGTCTCGAAGAAATTCGCAACAAGGATTGGCTCGCCGAATACGAAAAACAAAAGAGTTCGTTGACGCCGAAAAAGTGGACGAACGAGTACTCAAATCTGACATTATTTGATCTCGAAACTAGAGGAACGCTTGGCGTTGGTGGTTTCGGACGCGTCGAGTTGGTCACTTTAAAGAATGATCCCGATAAAAGTTTTGCTCTTAAAAAGTTGAAGAAAAAGGTTATGGTTGATCAGCAACAGCAGGAGCATGTTCTCAATGAGAAACACATAATGCAGGCCTGCGATTCACCTTTCATATGCAAGTACGTCTTTAACTTGCCTAAACTTTAAACAATCTTATCATTGTTTCCATCTTTTGCTAGACTTTATCAAACGTACAAAGATTCCAAGTACGTATACTTCTTGATGGAGATCTGTCTGGGAGGGGACGTCTGGACGACCCTACAAAAGAGAAGATTTTTTGACGATGCAACGGCACAATTCATGGTAGGCTGCGTTGTAGAAGCTTTAGATCATCTACATTCATTGAATATCGTTTATCGAGATCTCAAGCCGGAAAATTTAATGCTCGATTCTCGTGGCTACCTCAAACTGGTACGTCCTTAATTTTGGTACTTAGCTTCAAACAATATGCTTCGATATTTTTCTTCTATCTTTCAATTCTTTGCAGGTTGATTTTGGATTCAGCAAAAAGATTGGTCCGGCCAAAACGTGGACCTTTGCTGGTACACCTGAATACGTTGCTCCGGAAATAATATTAAACAAGGGACATGATCGGTAATCATTTCTCCTTCTTTCTCTCTTTATCTCTCTATCTTTCCTATAATCGAACTCAACAAAAAAAATAATACTACTATTTATTTGCTATCGAACGAAAGGGCGGTGGATTATTGGGCCCTTGGCATCCTGACCCACGAGCTCCTGATTGGCAAACCACCCTTCCGTGCTGCCGATCATATGACAACGTACAACAAGATTCTCAAAGGGATTGAAGTCGTCGGTATACCGAGCGTTATTAATAAACACGCCAACAATTTTATTAAGAAACTTCTACGGCATTCCGCTTCCGAGAGACTGGGATATCTAAGAAATGGCATACAGGATATACGCGATCACAAGTAATGAAATTTTGTTTAATCTTGTAGACATATCGAAGGGGTAACCGTTAAGTTGCCGAATAATTCATTTCATTATTTTATTTCAGATGGTTTTCCGGATTCAATTGGGAAGCTCTTCAACGATTAGCTTTGCCTGCTCCTATAGTGCCAACGGTAAATATTACCTTTTGTTGTACTTTTAAACACGTTCCTCTTTTCTATCCCTTCATACTCCTTTTCCTTAACCGTTTGAGTTCCAAGTAACGCGATCGCAGATCTATTGCGCTGTTCGGAATTTTTCGACCCTGTTTTTGTTTAAAAGCCTCTGGAATTCAAACAAAATTAATTTCTTTCATTTCTTTTCCTAGGTACGAAATCGGATCGATACACGAAATTTCGAAAGATATCCACCGGAACGAGATATTCCGCCGGACGAATTTTCAGGTTGGGACAAGGACTTCTGATTAGTAGAAGATTTTTCTTTTCATCATTCGCATCGAAGATGATTCTTATTTTTCACAATGGCGCATTATTTTGATAAGATTAATATAAGACTATAAAATAATAAATGACACATAATGTCAACGCATTCTTGTTTTTTGGAGAAGAAGATGAAGAAAAAGAAAAATCCTAGATACGCGATAAGAATTATCTCGTGATATCAGATACGTGATATCCGATTTATTACCTTCTCTACAATAGAATGTTTGAAATACCTTTCATCGAAGCTCTGGGAAAGACTTTTGCTGTGTTTTCTTACGATTGTATATGTTACCGTCATAACCGGAAATCCGCCATTGCTAGTAATTCTTCAGCATTCTCATCAATTAGACTTTTATACATCGATACGCATCTTTGGTGTCTTAATTCAACAAATGACATTGTAGTTGTTATTTTTACTTGAACCTTTAATTTTCGCAAAACATTAAATCATCGAAATCGTCGAAATTAATTATAAAATTAAGCTGAAACTTGAGAATATATGTTTTTCAATAAAGAATTTTTCTAAATATTTCGAAGTCTTTTGTTAAGAGGAATTGTTACATCTCCAAACAAATACGTGTAAAAAAGAATATACGGTATTAGACGCAAATATTCAATCAAAGTTATGTGATCGACGCGTTGTCATCGACGTAATTGTTATCGATCGCAATTCTTTATCACCGCGAAAACAAAGAGCTTTTTTAAACAAATAGTATGGTAGCTGATTAAATGAAATAGCAAACGCGTAAGGTTTATCTTTCAATAGTTTTTTTTTTTTCTATGCACCAGGCCAACCAGGAGTGTTATCCTCGACTGATAAGATCTATGCTTATGACCGTTAGTGGAATCAATCAGTCGAGTTTGATATCTTTCGGAGATACCACAATCGAAAGACTAAAGGTAATTTTGATCGAGCTATCAGTCTCGTCGATCCCCCACCCCCCCCCCAACTATCTATTGTCCTTCTGCTAAATATTTGGTAGCACATGTAATCCTTTTTTTTTTCATCAACAATTTATCCTTTATCCTTTATCCTACTTTATTCTTGATTAATGTATAATAGTAATATTTTTTTTAAGAAGTCGATAAGATTTTTCAAAATGTCTTGATTATTCCGATAAAGGAAAAAAAAAACGCAAAACAAACTGGATTTCTTAGTGAACATTTTTTAAAAGTTCGTTTTTGTAAGCGGGCCAAGAAAGAGGGAGAGAGAGAGAGAGAGAGAGAGAGAGAGAGAGAGAGAGAGAATGTCTTTGAAGAAGTTTCGAAGTGGTTTCACGGTTAAACTATGGAAAGGAAAACAGTCAAACAACGGCACCGAGGATTTTTATCGTGATTTAACGAACTTGCGAAAATATGGCGTTATCGGTGAGCCCGAGGAAACAGAAACGACAATATTGAACTACGATAAAAATGAACGGTATTGTATTTTCATTTTCTTCCCCACCCGTCGTCGTTCTTTTCATTTCCTTTCTTTCAGCTCGTATAACGAGATTCAATTTTCTCGCAGGTCAAAGGAAATGATTAAAAAAGCGATATCGCAAAATAAATTTCTTGGTAATCTTGGAGAGGCCAACATAGAGAAACTCGTGTCCGCAATGCAACCTCGAGAGGTTTTAGCTAATACGAGACTCATTAAGGAAGGTGAAACAGGTGAGATACAAAGAAAGAGTGTATTCGATCGAATCAAATTCATTTCGAACGAAACAAATGTTTAGGCTCGCATCTATACGTCTCGGAAGAGGGGACTTTTGAGATTTACGTTGGAAATACGTTTTACGGAAGATTCGGAGCCGGAGTGGCTTTTGGTGAACTTGCTTTGCTGTATAATATCAAAAGATTATGCTCGATAGATGGTATATCAGGCCTATCTTTCTTATTAGAATAAAGGACTACTGTTCTTAATCCTTGATCTTCCTAATTTTTTCTTTCTCGATCAAATGCATATTTTTTTGTTCTCATTTCAGTACTGACGAACGGAAAAGTTTGGATACTCGATAGGAAGAGCTTTCACTCTATAGTAAATAGAAACATGAGAGAATCTACGAATTACAATCTTAAAATGCTTCGGCAGATCGAAATTCTGAAAGAATTACCCGAAGAAGTGCTTTCAAAGATGTCAGATTTGATAGTCGTGGTAAGATTAATTAATGCTCGATCAATCCTTATTTCCGATCGGTGATTATTTTCACGAAATTGCAGGAATTTTTTCTGGGAAACAGTTACATTTTTCGCGAAGGAGAGCCAGGCTTCAAGTTTTACATAGTCAACGGTGGAAACGTTAAAATAACGAAAAATAAATCGTACGGGGGCGAGGAAGATTTGATTTTCCTTGAGAAGGGTGATTATTTCGGTGAGAAAGCACTTTATGGTGACACCGAATGTCATCGACAGGCAAATGCCGTGGCTCTGCCACCTGGCGCCGAATGTTATACCATCGATAGACAGTAAGTCAGCAGTCATTTAAATTGATTTATTTACTTACACGGAAGGATTCGTCTCCTTCGGATTCCATCCTAAAGTAAACAATCTATTTTAGATCCTTCATCGATTATCTCGGTGGACTAGAATCAATTAAGAATAAGAAATGGGTTATCAATAAAAAACCGGCTGTTAAAGATAATTGGAAGGAAGAATTTCACGATTTGACCTTAGCCGATTTAGAAATCGAGAGTACAATCGGTAAAGGTGGTTACGGAAGAGTGGAATTGGTTATCACAAATTCAATGCCAAATATCAGTTTTGCTAGGAAAAAAGTCAGGAAGAACATGATCACGAAAAATAAGTTACAAAAGATTATCTACAATGAAAAATACAATCTTATGGCTTGTGATTCTCCTTTCATTTGCAGGTTTGTCTATATTACATATATCGATATATAGGCAGCCCTCGAATAACACGGCTAATTGGTTCCGTGTTATTCGATAATAATAATTCGTACAATTTTGGAAATAACGTTCCATGCGATTCGAAATTCATACAAATTTGTACGTTTGGTTCCAAAGATGGAACGGATGGTTCGTGCAATTCAAGTACCGTGCTATTTAAGGGATGCCTGCATATAGATTATATTTATAATACTTAAGAGCACACATGACCTATACATTGATGGAAACGATCAATCTTCTATTTTATAGATTATTTCGAACGTTCAAAGACAAGAGATACCTTTACTTCCTTTTGGAGATCTGTCTCGGTGGAGATCTACGAACGGAATTGCAAAAGAAGGTTCGTTTCGAACCTTTTGAAGTAAAGTTCATCGCTGCTTGCATCGTCGAGGCCCTTAATCATTTACACTCGCTTGGCATCATTTACAGAGACCTCAAACCCGAAAACATATTGATCGACCACAACGGCTACGTTAAACTCGTAAGTATTTCTCTCTTACTCTCTCTCTCTCTCTCTTGTAATCAAATTTCCTTCAATCCCGTTAGTCTTCGTTCGCCCCTTGGCGAGATGAAAATTAATGTTGACTAAATCTATCCGATATTTATCCCGTAGACCGACCTTGGATCGAGCAAATTCATTGGCCATTATAAGACTATGACATATATCGGCACACTCGAGTATTTAGCTCCGGAAATCATTCAGAGTTTAGGGTACAATAGGTCGGTAATTATACCAATACTATTATCGATTTATCGATACTCTATTACCTATGTATATCGTTTGGATCTTTCAAAGGGCTGCCGACTATTGGTCCTTGGGCATCGTCATCTATGAGTTGTTGTGCGGCTGGACTCCCTTTCAAGGTATAAACGAGGTCGAAGTTGGCAATAATATCATCACGGGTATCGAGACAGTCCAAATACCTAAAATACTTTCCAATTCAGTCAAAGATATTATTCAACGTTTGCTCAAAGCAGACCCTACGAAAAGGCTCGGCAACTTGCAAAACGGTGCTGCGGATGTTCGTCATCACAGGCAAGCGCATATTTTGTTTATTATTTAGCCTGAAATACAGGAACATATAATTAACGAGATTTCTACAAATCCTCTCTAGATGGTTCAAGGATTTCCAATGGAAATCGTTAAACAATTTGTCTATGTCTTCGCCCATCAAACCTACGGTAATTTTAATACGATTTATTCAAAGATTAGTTTGTTAGCAAAAAAATGATTTATCTTTATCTTTATTCGTAGGTGAAGCATTATACGGACACAAGGAATTTTGATAGATATCCACCTGATCGCGATGAAGCGCCATTAGATTTTTCAGATTGGGACGAAAACTTTTAAGGAAACGCTAGGAAACTTTTTTATCGAAATTCTTAGAAGTTCTGTTTGTTTAGCATAACGTTTAGGAAAAATGACTAATTAGAGATAAATTAATTCAAGTTTAGGAAAAATTGTATAAAACATAATTTGAAGAAAGTCATAAATACGTATATTTTAGGCTCAATAAAATAGAAAATTTTTAAGTAAATCGAAAGGGATCATCTGAAAAAGTAACCGATTTGGTGTTGAAGGAAAACTTTAGGACAAAAGAATTTGAAAAAAGCGCGCTTGACGTTTAATGATATTGTTTTGCGACATCGTCCAACAGAGTTCGCGATGATCGATTAATAGAAAGAAAAGTGAGCGTGCATTGCAGGATAAACAGCGCCTCCCACCCAATCAGCTTTAACTATCAGTGCTTCTATTGAGATGGTCGACGACGCTGTGCTGACGAGTTGCAAATGGCGTCTTGTAAGCCAATATGAACGTGCGTGTTCTGTCTAGTAACGCGTACGGACCTCGTCCGGGCGCGGTGCCTCGCGGCCCAGCCTGACGACGAATTTTATTCATTTTTTCTTCTTTTTAAAGTGCGTGTTTTCGATCGATCGATCGATCAGTGTTTTTATACTTTTATCCTTTTACCACGATCTTTCCTTGTTTTCTTCCTCCTTCTTTTTCTCCTCCTCCTCCTCCTCCTCCTCAATTTCATTTTTTATCTTTTTTTTTTGGATGTTGTTGTTGGTTGGTTGTTGTGGTTGTTATCAGCGAAAAGAGAGACGCAATTAATTAAAAGTGTTACAGCAAGAGAGCGTTGATAAAATAAAGAAGTAGGTAAGTCGATATAAAAGGAAAGAAAATAAGAAGCTGGTGCGCATTTGATCAAGAATAAAAGCGTGTTGTACCTCTAGATATGACGACGTCTGTCTGTCTATCTCTCTCTCTCTCTTGAATCTAGAAGAAAGAAAGAGATAGCTAAGCAGTTCTCTTTCCTATCGAGTATCTATGATAACGTTCTCCGAGTAAAAGACTATATCGTCCCCTCTATATTTCTCTCTCTTTCTCTCTTTCTTTCTCTCTTTCTTTCTCTCTGATTCACTCGCTCGTTTCTACTTTATGCTTCTAGATAACGCGCTTGTCTCTTTTTTGCGCGCGCCCATATACATTTACTATCTAGAAAGTAAAAGAGAGCCAATTTCAAAGTCACAAATAGCGCGTACAATAAAGACAAAGAATCAGGGAGCCAAACAGAGAGAAAGAAAGAAAGAAAGAGAAAGAAAAGAAAAACGAGACAACAGAAACGTTGAAAAATCTTGTAACTTTATAATTATACAAAAATTTGTTAATTAGACATTTTATTATTAAAAAAAAAGAACAATTTCAATGGAATGCGTTATTATCTGTATTGATTGGTAAAAATATAAACAAACCATTATGATTTTAATTGTAATAACGATAAACATAATTATTTTACGATACAACCAGAGTTCACCTATTCTAATCTTCCAATAGACTAGGATAGTTAAAATGAATAAAAGCATTTGTAATGGTAACGAGACAAGCGACATGAGAAAACTGTTATTTTCTAAAAGTTTATATTTGTTTGCAATGGTATAAATAAAGGAAAAATGCTTATAGCTTTGAAGCGGTATCGCGATAAAATCAAAGAGGCGGTTTAAAGGTTATCCGTGACAGGAGGGTTTTCACGCTCATTATCGGAAAGAGCAAGTAGCAAACACACGTGTGGGTAAAATCGAATGTTTGCTTGAATTGAACCTCAACGATTGCATAAGCTGCAATCTAGAGTACCAAAGTCTCTCTAAACTCTGTTTCAAGCTTTTTTTCTTGCTTGCTTGCTTGCCTATTTTTAGAGTCTACCTTCTCTAGTGTTTTTCTTTTCTTTTATCAAATCGCTTTGTTTAATTATATCTATGTAAATAAAGAGTGAATAATTTATTATCCTAATTTACTGTTAATTCATTTTATTAGTCATCGGATATTTAATAGGCAGGCCTATTAAAAAAGAGGAGAAAAAATAGGAACTCGCTTGATTAAACGGGAACGCAGTCGCGGACGCACCTAGCGTTTTTGTTTTACCAACGTAAACATAGAGACTTGGCATGCAGAGTTGACGAGGATCGAAGTTAATCTCGATGATAGGAAACTAAAGGAAAGTAGGAGAGGTCAAAGGATAGAGGAACGGTGGTCCTCCTCCTCGTTTTATGAAAATTTCACTGTGTTCGAATCAAATTTTCTCCTCCGTTGTGAAAAAAAGGTCGATAGGTCGTTGACTTGAATCCGGACCATTTCGAGATACTTTGCTGATTGATAAATTTATCTAACGGTATTGCGAAAGAATCGATTAGATAGATGGACGGAAAGCTTCCGTCATTATTATCAGAATATAGCGGGAATGTAAACTCCTTTCTGCTGGCAACGCGTTGTTTCGAATAAAACGACGGGGTCCTCCATTACTACGAGAAGAATCATCTTGTTATCATCAGTTTATCATCTTTTACGCGATAAATAATGTTTTATTAAAGCAACTCTCACACACACAGACACATACATTGAGCTTGTCACCATTAGGCCGATAAAGAAAAGTTATCGCTTAGTTTAATCCTTCAGTAGGATAAAAGACGTTCCGGCGACAGTGGAAATAGTTTGAGCGTATCTCCGATGAGCGAGGATGGATACGATTCTAGTGGAAAATTCGATATTAGACTCGCGATCGTTGCTCAAATCGTCGCGTCAATCAAGAAATTCGATAGTAGTCGATCTAACAAATCGGTAGATAGGACTAAGGTTGATATAGATAAGCTTGAACGTAAGTACTTTTATTAGATTACTACAAGTCGTACTACTAACTTGACAAATATTTGGCGCGTAAATTATCTCAAAGGTCGGTACGGTTACTTTGATTAGAAACCAAAAAAAACTCGATAAAAAGAGGAAAAATTATTCAGGAGTTTAAAATTAATTGTGAATTAACAAAACGTTTCCCACGTGCGTTCGCAACACCTTCATTTTTGTGTAAACAGGCTTTCTCGCGGCGGTTAGGCATGTTGTGGTGGCTGCACGCATACCACTTGTAAACTAAACCGAAACAAAGGAGTGTCCACTTGTTAATTATTTATTTCGAATAAACGTAGAAGGATCAACAGGTAATAGAAATAGGTCAGAATAAATGAACCGATAGATAATAATTGTTAATTATTAATATATCAAAATAAGTTTTGTATTTAGGTAGACGTGGTGGCTCAAGCAGACCGGAGAGGAAGAATATGCAATCCGGATTGATTTACAGGAAGCCCTCGGCGATGATGACGTCGAGCCAAAGTAGTGTCTTCGATCGATCCGAAGGAGTAAAAGATGAGACCTCTAACAACAAAAGAAAAAACCTAGGACGAGATTCCAGAGAGACTATACACTCTGGCCACTTTATGGTTTCCGATTTCGAAGCGGAAGCGCAGGACGATGAGGACGAACTCGCCGTTCCTGTTCCCGAGGAGGAAAACAACAAATTGGCGATTATGACGCCGAACATTTTTTCCTTGGAAAAGTTCATGGGCGGTACCTTCAATTACAAGCCCAATTCTCAACAGCTCAGCATCGAAACGTCCTTAAACAAGCTCTTTCAGTGCATGTCCTTGGCCTACAGGTGAGTCTTCTGCCTCGTTGTAAGAAACAGAAAGAGAAAGAGAGAGATGCATGGATCAACGTCCAAATGGGACTCTCTCTCTCTTTCTTTTACATTCGGTAGGTCAACGAGAAACGGGGAATAAAATTAATGAAAGCGAGGCCATAGAACTGTACGCGAGGAAGATGCTATTAAAGGGCGCGGCCCTTTCCTTCTGTTAAACTCGGTCAAAAACTAGTCATGAGCTTGTTCCTTTTAACTAACTAGGATTACTTTAGTCGCAATGCTCGTCAAGTTTATCTTCGCATTTGGTAAACAGCATTTAGTTATCAGATAAACATAAGATTTTTCCAGCTAATAAAACGTGGTTGTTGCTCAGTAAGGAAAGATATTCTAGAACGATGTCGTCGATATTTGTTATTTAAGGAAAAAAGAAAGATGTTTTCTTGTGAAGCGAGTACGATAAAATCTCCCCTAAGTTTATATGGATCAATTTTTTCTCTCTCTCTCTCTCTCTCTCTCTCTCTCTCTTTGTTATCTTATCACCATTAGTTGGGAAAAAAAAATCCAAATAACTAGGGTCTAATGCCAAGGCAAATTTTATTAGCAGAAATCTCGCGCTTCGACGATATATTATTATTATTATTTATTCTTAAAAGAATTCCTTTTCGAATTTGTGATGGATTCAACTGTTCATACTTGTTCAATTAATTCCTCCTGTACGTCCAATGTTTGCAATTGGTTCACTGACTTGCGTCTTATTTTCAACGTCTTATGCTTACGTAAGCGATAACCTCGTATTCGTGTGCGTTCGCCTATCGTGTCTTTGGTATCGCCGTTTGTTTCTTTTTTTTCTTTTTTATTCCTTTTTAGACGGTATCGTCATCTCGCTATCGATATTGATTGCGATCGAGCAACTTATTTTTTGCGACATGCCGAATAACCAATCCTAAGATTACCGAATTTATTCTTCGATTCGAAAAACGACAAATTTGTAACTGGGGCTCGTTAACATATGTGCTCTTTAACGAAATATTGATAAACGTTTAAGGATCTTGCTACGATATGGATATCTCGTAAAAGGCGAGATTCAACGAAGCTCCTCCTTCTATATATATATATATTATATTTCTTCCAATGCCTTCTGCTCCGATATAATATAACACTACTTCGACTAGAATACGTTTACGTAACGCACGTTTGATAATCTATCCGCGCTCTCGTCACCCACGATTCTTTCTTACGTAACTAAGCGAAAAATTGAATAAACAAATTTCTTCTGGAAAAGCATGTTTTTCCCGTTTATTTTGTGAGACTCTTCCTCTTTTCTTCTTTCTACTTAAAAATTTTCTCCTTTAGCGAAAAAGACGAATATACGCATAACCGAGACACAAGTAGCTATTTAATATTGAGGATAAGTAGAAAATATAGTTTTGCTATAATGGTATCTCTTAGTTCTCGATAGAACCCAACCAAGAGAAATGTATTTAATATGCGCATACTTATGGGGCGAGGTCTTTGTTACACTTTCCATCATTTAAAAAGGGATAAGCGCGACTGTTTTATCGATAGCTTTCCAATCCTCTTACTATCCTCTTATTTTTGTTTTTTATACAACTTTGAACGCGATTCGGCTTGACTTAATCTTTAAACAAAAAAATATTCGAAGAATACGGCTATGTAGAGTATGTAGCTGTAATATGACATAAGCGCGTTCAAATTTGTTCCAGACAGAAGCTGACGTCTCCCAAGTGGAATCGCTTCAAAGGGATCAGACTGAGGTGGAAAGACAAGATCAGATTGAACAACGTTATTTGGAGATGTTGGCATATGCAATGTGAGAAAATGAGACTGTAGGAGAACTCTCAATCGTAACAAGTCACGGTGCCATTCCTCTTTCCCTTCTTCTTGCGTGTCCCCTCCTTCTCTCGTTTGCTCAAAAGAGTACAAATATTATAAAAAAAAAACGAATGTAATCCGCTTAGCTTAACGGTTTTTTTTCTCTTTTTTTATTTTTCAAGATATTATTATGTTGAATCAGTTTGAACAGCAACCCGTTCTCGTTCCGATATCCCCGCGACTCGTCCCTCATATTTTCTCTTCGAACGAGATTCAAATAACATTTTATTCTCGACTACTACTACTACTACTATTTCCAACTGGCATTCCTTACCCAACTAGTCAACTATCTCCTATCGATCCTTTTGTACGTATGTGTCTTATACGTGTCTTATACGTGTCTTATACGTGTCTTATACGTGTCTTATATAGATACAAATGTATATCATCGCAACGGTATCTAATTAGCAAAGAAACGAGTTTCGCGCAAGGCGTTTGATACACTCGATCACTGTTTCGCATACATTTTCAATATTGTCGCGATGATCGGGAATCGTGTGTTTCACATTTTTTATTCTTAGTCGAGTTCCAACGCGAGTTTTTCTTCTCCGTTCGCTTTTCAATTTTCAACATAAAATATGACGGGGGGGGAGTTGGTTTAGCAAGGAGAAGAAAATGTTTAGAATCGGAGAGAAAAGTTCTCGCTACGCGCGTGACGTCAAAGAAAATCTAAACGCGAATGAAAAAATCGGCCGGCATTTGCTTTAGCGTTTTTTCTTCGAGGCAAAAGCAACTTTTTATTTGTAGTTAGCTTAACAAAGTTTTTCTCGTGTTTTCACAGTTATACTGAAGCAGAACACGTTGGTGTGCCAATTTGCATCGCCTCTCGACGTCGACACTCATAATAAGCCGGAGGTAAGACAAAAGAGAATATTTTCACGATCTTTTCCTTTTCAATACTTCAATACATCCTCGTTATTTAGTTCGAGGAAAATCTTTCTTTCTTTGTTTGTTTCTTTCTTTCCTTGTCGTTTTTTCTTACAATTGTTTTTATCAGGCAGTAGTCTTGGAAGGCAAATACTGGAAAAGAAAACTTGCTGCAGTTACCGCGGAATATAAAAAATGGCGCATGTTCTACAGAAACAAAATTCTTGGTTGGACGAACAAGGATGGTACGGAAACGGTAGGGTAGCTTCTTTTTGATCCCTATTAATAAATAGACGAATCTAAATTAGTTGAAGTTTGAGTGGAAACAATGTTTTTTCAGATGGAATCGATGGACACGCTGGATTGGAGCAACGGCATGGAAACATCGGAACATTTTGGCACGAGTGCAGCGAACGCTTATGGAGGCACCGGGGGAGCTCACGGCGGAGAGAGTATGATGGTTGACGAAGACTATATGGAGCTTATGACCGATACGCTATTTTCCACAATTAGCTCCAATCAGCCTATATACTTTCCAGATCCCAGAGAAATCGGTACCTATTAACTTAACTTATCCAAACATTTCTTGAAAGAAAAGTTAAGATAAAAGCAAATGTTTATTATTCGTATAGCGCGCGGAGCTAGTCTTGCAGATTTCATTCAACCAAGTTTAGGACCACTCCAACCGAATCTCGACGATTTTATGGACACTTTAGAACCATTACAAGGTACATCTTCTGACAAAAAGCACGAAAATAGTATTAAATCAAAATCTTAATTAAAAAATTTTATTTGTAGAATTCTTAAACTCAAAGTTACCGCCTGTACCGGAAGAAGAGGACATGTTTCGAGGTGGTACCTTAAACACCAATTATCCCGATCTCGATCTGATGACGCCGATCAGTCAGATGAACGAACTAAACGAAGAGGTAACGTCCAAGGACGAAAGATCATCTACGGCCTTGTCCGAAGAACAGGGAAACGGCATGCAGAATCTTCATTATACCGGAAAAATATATAACCAGTCTGAAGCGGAGTCTAGCAGCGTTTACAGGAATGACATGTAACGCATTCCCCCTATTTCTATTTTCATCCATTTTCGGTCTAAAGAACGCGCGGGCGCCGCGCAGCGGCTTACGAAAAATTATTCTTTTCTCGAACATAGGGACATAGAGATGAATTACAGAGACGTGGAAGAAAATTTCGTCGAGAGGTCGACGGCGACAACTACGACTACAGCAGCGATGAGGACAACCGGGGGGACGACGGCGACGTCGTCCTCGTTGTCGTCGTCGTCGTCGTCGTCGTCGTCGTCTTCGTCTTCGTCATCATCGTCTTCTTCGTCGTCGTCATCGTCGTCGTCGTCGTCGTCGTCGACGTCGTCGTTGTCTTCCTCGGCAACAACGAAGAATAGTGGTGGTGGTCAGTCGACGCGAGAAAAAACTCGACAAGAAAATCGTCGATCCGGTAGAACCAATCGCGTGATACAGCAGACGCATCAACAGCGAGTGGACGCGTATCGACAGGTTGTCCAAGCCGTTCCAAATGTTCAAACAGTTCAACGAAATTCGTGCTACGAGCATCAGCAGCAGTCAAGCCAGCAATCGTATGCCATGGAAGTCCAAACTGCGGTACAATTGGCTCCTATCGACAATCAAATGCAAATTGCGACGTTGAACGATCAACCTGTTAATGCAACACAGATCTCTTCGATAGCCGAAGTGCAAAATTTGGTAACTGCCCAGCAAAACTTTGCGCAAACCAATACGACATTGCCCGCTGATCAGCAGCGTGCTATAAGATCCTTACCACCGACCCCTTCGATGTCTTCGAAGCCTTACAAAATCGTCCCACCGCTACCCAACACTTGTTACAAACTACCAAACGTCAGCCCAAACTTTAATACTCAACAACAATGTAAATTCGCCGGCAATAATTTCAAGGTACGAATGCGGCTCACGCTGTCACAATCGTGACGTGATCCGCAACAGTCTAGACGATATATCAAGTATAATATTGACGTCAACGATATTACGCCTCGATTTATTTTCTCACCGACAGACGCATCCCGCGCAACAAGTCGTATCTGTTCCGACGCAACAACCAACGCAATCGCCGATATTATTACAGTGTAGATCTTCCGGCTTAGATCTTACCCTGCAACCGACTAAATTAGTAACACAATCAATCGTAACTACGTCGGAAAAGGAAATTTTTGCAGTGCCTAAAGTTCGTAAATAGTACTATATTTTCACATCTTCTCGTAAATTCTTAACACTTTCTTTATACACTAAATCTCTTTATTTTCAGTACCAAATGAAAGCACGAAACAGATCTAGAAGCAGTTCCTCCTTGATACCGCCGAGGATAAACCCATTGCCCTTGGCATCTGCAGTTAGCGACCCTGCTCTTAATTTAAATCACAATGTCCTGCTTGCGCACCTCCTTACAAACAGTACGTAACAAGGTTTCTCAATGACAACGACGCATTATATTTTACCGCGTTACCTTCTGCGAATTCTTCTTGTTTCCAAATTTTATCTTTTCCCATTTAGATACATCCGGTATATGTACGATGAACACATCAACCGAAAAAATAATACCAACGACGAATCAATCTAATGACGTTAAACACATCCTACCTATTTTACCACCGACTGCTTCTGCCACTCAAGTAACTACCGGTCATCATATTGCAACACCAGTTACGGTTCAAGCAATACAGTCTTCTATCCAAGCATCGCAGCACCAACAGGTAGGATACTCGGATAGAAAGAGAAAGACAAAAATCTTCATTGATCGCTAACGATTCGCTTTTAGGGAATACAATCTAATTGTGGTCAACAACAGATTCTCTTAAACGCAAATAATCAAACTCATCCATCGCAAAATAGTCCTAGCTCGCCCAAGGATTATTCCAATGCGCCTAGTTCTCCTCAAGCCTTGAGTCTGAGTCCCCTTCACAGCCCAATGAGTATCGGTAGTCCCTTATCGCCTCCGCGAAATTACATTAAAGGAGAATCGGAACGAGGACAATACAAGGAACAAAGAAGGGTCGGTCATATTCATGCCGAACAGAAACGCAGATACAACATTAAGAATGGCTTTGATATGCTTCACAGTTTAATACCGCAGCTTAATCAGAATCCTAATGCAAAATTAGCTAAAGCTGCCATGTTACAAAAAGGAGCGGATTACATTAAACAATTAAGGGCAGAGAGGAATCAGCTTAAAGAGGAGATGGATAGTTTGAGACATCAAATCGAGTGCCTTAATACTTCTATTAGGTACGAGTACGTCGTATATCATTTAAAATACTTTATCTGATAAAATCATTATCTTTTTTAGTAATTGTCAATCTATGCTTCCTGCAACGGGTGCTCCAGTCTCTAGGCATAGAACTAATAAGATGAAAGAAATGTTCGACGAATACGTGCGTAACCGTACTAGAGAAAATTGGAAATTTTGGATCGTATCCTTGAAAAAAAATGATCAGTAGACATCTTAATAATCTAACCTAAGTAATGTTAAAGATTTTTCTTAACAAACTTGTACAGTTTAGCATTTTGTTAGAACCTTTAATGCTCTCCTTTAATACTTCGGTATCAACGGCAAGCGTCGAAGATTTATACAGAAGCACGGTACTATGGGTTGAGCAGCATTGCTCGCTCGTCGATCTCAGGCCAGGTTTGTGTCAAAGCCTCCTTTAAAATGCATTTTACATTGCTGCGACAATATTGCTACCATGCTACCTATACATTCTTATTTATTTTTCAGCTGTTCTTAACTCCTTAAGGTATCTGTGTACTGCCACTGATATTCTGTCAGATCCTGCTCGCCTACCCGAAGAAGCACTCGCAGCGGTTAATCGAACGGAAAGACGACGATCTACACAGTGACGGATCAACTTTAAATTACAGATCTCTTGGAAAAATATATGCGCAAACAAATTTAAGACGCATAAACATCGTAGAAATTGAAACTTACCTTGTCTAGTAAGGTTTACCTTTTATCAATCTTTAATAACGATTATAAAAATGTTATATATTTTGATCAAACCTTTTCAAGCATAACTCCTACATCCAACATTTCTTATCAAATCCTAATCGCAAAAAGAAAACTGAACATTTAAAATAATCGATCGATTATGAAAAGAACGTAGCGTCCGAACTTATTCCGGTTTTGACTATGAGTAAAACAATTGCATATGCCCTTATTTCGTTTCTTAGGCCCCTCTCTACTTGTTCTCCTTATCGGGGTTTGATTTTACTTAATTTCATCACGAATTTTCGCTCTTTTCAAAGTTATTCAAAAATGGATCCACTTTGAAACTAATCGATCGCTACACTTGTTAAAATCATATACACAGAAAATTTAATGCTAAGCGATCATTCCATGCAGATATTCTAAATACAAACAAAACTAGCATCGTAGCCATTTGAATTCTATTCTGTCAATTCTGTGATATTGCTAATAATGTATTACCGTAAATACATTCTTAAAAACATGTTCTCTGTAATTTGCATTCGTATAACTAATAATACGCCACCAACTTTTATTTCATACGATTTATTTCAATTTCTTATACGTTCATATAAATTAATGACAACACCCTTCAAAGAAGCTATAGTCGCTACGTTCATTATATAAAACGTATTTTGTAATATTAATAAAGAAAGGTTTTTATATAATTATCAAACTTACCATTAAACTCACGAGAAATGGTAGGTAGGTAATACTAAATACATTTATTTTAAAATGTTCGATGCTGTATACGAAGAGATTTCAAATGCAGTCTCGCTCATATTTTCTTGCCTATAGTAATATTTTAAAATTTGCCTTTTATCTAAAATCTTGCATACTGCATTGGTACATACAATTTGTACTACCAATTTTAGATACGTTAAAATTTATATTCAAACTTATTCATAAAATGCAATTGTTATTCCGCATACTTGAAAAGTTTTTATTTAAAAGATATTTCAATGCATTCTGTTGCATCCTTGAAGATTTATTTAATTTAGTTGATTTTTTATTATATCATACTAACTTTAACAGAGGAAAAAAGGTTCATTTTAACGCAAGATACGACTTTAAATGTTCAATATGATTAATTTTAAATGTAGCTATGCCAAATAGTTATTATATAGTTAGATATACTACATTAAGATCTTTAAAGAAAATGTGTAAATTTCTTATATATCCTTATTTTTACACGTTTCAAAATATTTTCATAAATATAGGTGCCATATGAAACTCTTATTACAAGAGACTGGTATTAAAGTAATACGTAATATTCAGTCAATAACAGACTTTAAATGCCAAGCTTTTGCCATATAAGGAGAAAAAAGAAAAATGAATTATGTCTCTAATCGTGTGCCTTTATAAATTGTATCAAACTACCTACATATACAAAAATACCATATATATTTACCAGAATCTACTATAACATTTAATATGTTATTTAATGTTATAATGTACAAATCATTTATAAATGTCAGTTATTAAAGTTTAGCTACAAAAGTATTTTCGAAATTGTATACGTGTACGTATAGTACCATCATGTACGCGCAGAAAAATAAACGTGGGAGCGGAGCGGAGGTGCGTCGAGGATCCACCTTCGAGCAATCTTAATTATGTACATATGTACATATGTATATATATACTTACATTAAATGGAAGGAGTACGATCGTAAAAAAATAAATTTTCTTCCAAGCTGTTTATTTTTCAAAACTCGTTTTTCTAATTGTATCATACTTTATTTTTTTCTCATTTATTCAACTTCTTTCGTCCAATTTTCTTACAAACTATACGGTATATCCATGTCTTTCTCATTTACTTAAATTTAAGACGTGTTTTAATACATATTTACAAATGGGACGTAAAAGTAGAAAAAATAACTAAGAAATGTTCATTTTGTATATACTATTTCTATACGCGTGAATGAACTAAACTTTGCTATAGTATACTGTTATTTTTCAAATGTTAATCTTGAGAAAGTGATAATATAATGGGTTAATTATTGTATTTTATATATTCCTAATTTGTTACAATTATTGACGTTAGAAAATAAATAATGTTAATGGCATTTTTATTTAATTTAAACAAAAAACAATTATATCCTTTCTTCCTCTTTCTTTCTGTCTCTCTTTTTTCAACTTTGTTTTTAAACTCAATAATTTGAGGATCAATTTCTAGATGTATATATATATATATATACACCTCTCCAAAAAAATATCATAATGAATATTTACTAAAAACAAAAGCCGGTGTAATCCTACCACGTAGCTTATCAACAACTGATTTTAAAACTACCAATTATAAGAAAGAATGAAATCGATCAACTTTAACACACAATTTAATATTTAAATTAAGTATTTAAATATTTGGAAAATTCACACAGAGACATTAAATAACGCACGTTAGGAATGAACATGTTTCGCATGTCATGTACAAAAGAAAGTTTTTGTTTTCTTCGACCACCGAAAAACCAGGCACAGCGGTACAATATTGAGAGTGATTGTTAACGCTATTTTCAATCGAATTTTCAAGCATTTGGATATTGTTACAATTTGTTGGTCGAAATCCGCAAACTTCGCAAGATACGGTCCCAAATATTTCTACCATTAAATTTACTTGACATATCGGACAAATGACTTTTTGTTTATCGTCATAAACAAGCGATTCTATCCATTCAATTTCCTTCTGCAGCATACGGTCATAATCTGCTAGCATCCAATGCTCTATAATTAAAAAGATATCAATTTTTTGTATTATAATATAGGGTGAATCATATAAATGGGAATATCTAAATATCTCTTTTGTTTACAATCGTAATAAAAAATTTCAAAGAAAAAAGTTGCACTATTGCAAGGAAAATCTAATGATTGAAAGAATTTTTTACGAGAATATTAGGTCAATGTTATTTTTTAAACGAAACTATATACTTTGTTTACGATATTCTTGTAGAACATAAAAAATTATTTCAACTATTAGATTTTCTCTATAATAGTACAACTTTTTCCTTTGAAGATTTTTAATACCAAGCTCAGTTTTAGTCTGCAAACAATAGATTTACCTTGTTCCCTATATAAATTTTCTTCCATTTCCAGATTCTCTTCACAATCATTTTTCGATAAGTTTGAACCAATTAGCTTTTAATAAATTATCAATTTTTTAGTGCATTATATTATATACAAAGCGGTAAAGAAAGAGTCCGATATCATAAGAGTTTATAGTACTTATCAAGAGAAATAAAAAATTTCTAATTAACATGGATCCTAAAGTCAACCCCTTAGATGTAAATTAACTTTATTATTTATGAGCGTTCAAAATAGTATAAGAGAGTCTTTTAGCAACATATTTAATGTATTCTGGGATCTACGGATCATAAATTGACGTACACTTTCAAATATTACATTAAATAGAATAAATAGAAAAGTTTTACTTTTCTTAATAAGTACTATAAGCCCTTAAAACATTGGATGTTTTTTTGATACCACACCGTATGAGTATTTTTTACCTTTGCAAATCTTCTTTTATTAAATACTTGTTTTCTTCTTTCTATCATTTCTTCGCGAGATCTCTGTATGAACAAATTGTCAAAAAGTTGAAGTCAACGTTTAATAAAAAATATTTATCAAGTATTGTGGCTTTTACTATTGAACAAAGTGTATCATCATTTTCTAACCTGTCTAAGAATTTCCTGTAGATGTGGTGAACTATTTTTGATTTTATTTATAGTATCTTTAATCCTCAATTTTGAAATTAACAATGATTTCGAACCCAAATTCTCCATGGCTTTGAATATAAATTTATATATTTATAAGATTATATCAATATTAATATATATTTTATATTAACATATTATATATTTACATATATATATTAGTATCGCACTAGGCACCCAGATAAGAACGTTGTACAACTGCAAAAGTAATGTTAATTACTATGAAAAATAAACTATTACTTATACTTGGATATACTTATAATAAATATTTACATTTTTACGTATACAAGATTACGGTAAAAAAAAAAGAAAAGAATGATATTACATGACATGCTTTCCAACGACTACGAATAAGAAACTAACCCTCCTCCGATTTAAATTAGTTATTTATATTTGCATAAACGAGTGTTTATATATATCCTAGACACAAAATTCTATTCGAAATTAAAAGAAGGTTAGGAATTATGGAGAATAAACAAGGAGTACGAGCTCAAACGTATTAATCATGGAGACCACAAATACAAGGCGCAAGCGCACTTGGAAAAAAATGAAAGTAAAGTTGGTATACCTGCAGGGAATATATTTAAAGTTAATTTCCAAAGTAACAACCTATAGGGTAGTGAAAAGAAATAAGTTAATCGTTTATAATGTATAAACAATAGGTAAATAGTTTGAAAATTATAATTTTTCTTTTAAATATGTCAACTTATATGCCAATTTATCTGCGGTACAGAAGTACAGAGAGGCTCACGAGTCCACTTTTATTCTAACCAGATTTATCTTAGTTACTAACCTGACCGCCAGTAGGCGATAGTAGGTACTTAACGCGATGACGACACAATACTATCATAGAATATAGTATGCTTTGATATAGTATATGATAGTATATGATATATTCTTTGAAAGTATATTTAGTAAGAGTTATGTAACAGAATTTTAAATAATTATATTTAATTTTTAATGTATGAACATGCGTGTGTGTGTGTCTTCAGAAATGCATGCATACATATATTTTAAAAAGTAGTTCAAAAGGCGTTCAAATAGAAAAACATTTGAAAGATTTGTTGTGTTAAATCTAACGATTTAAAATACCCGTGGTACGTGTGAGAAGCCTGCATTCATAAAATGCAGTGTATGACGAAAAAATATATGTTTCATATGTCTGTACAAAAAATATCTTAGATTTTACATAATTATTTTAATGCTCCTGCGTAGTGACGACTTCAAACGAAAAATTTTCCTGTAATATAAGTAGAGTGCATTAGATTATTAAAATAATTATTTATTAAGCGGTCTTTGGCTGGATTTTACTTGCAATGGAATGTGTATCATAAAATATGATAAACATTATACTGAAAGTAAAACACCATTGCCCAGGTCTAACCACGAGGAGGTAACCGCTTCCGAAGACCCGGGATGTGCATCCTGAAGATGTCCTCATCCGAATTAAATTGAAACCAAAGAAAATGATCACCCTGAGAACGTTTTTTAATGAGCCCCACTCTTAGGCCCCACCCTAGGAGTTTAATTCAGAAAAACCTTACAATTAATTACTATCGAGAATGAAGAGAAAAGTTTGAAAACTGAATAAGAAAATGAAAACGAGGAGTGCATCTGAATAAAATTCAAGTTACATCGGCGATTTTAGTGAAAACTAATACAGTTCAATATAATTTTAATAATTACACATACGAAGATTATAATTAATGAATATTTTATACATAATAATTTTCAATCTAAATAAAAAAAAGTAAAATAATACAAAATGTATGCAATTATGGGTTGTTCCATAGAACCTATGTACAAATAAAATACACACGCGTGCGATGCTACGGAGAGAACAATAAAAAAATTAAAATAGTACACTTAATTATATAATTTATTACGTTATACTATCCTTTATTATAACTAAGTCCTCTTCTGGTCCTCCTCTGGTACTCTTCTAATCCACTTCTCCTTCCACTCGAACGGAATAGTTATATGAAACAACGAAGTGATTAAAAATATTCACACACACACATTTACTTATAGAAATAATTATTTTTTACTATCATTTAATATAACTCAGTCCTCCTATGGTTCGTTTCATCCTCCTCTCGGACGGAATAGTTATATGAAACAATAAAGTGATTAAAAATATTCATTTACTTATAGAAATAATTATTTTATACTTCCGTTTTCCATTACTCAGCCTTATTCTAGTCATCTTCCTCCTCCTCTTGAACGGAATTTGTCATCGTCACCATGGTTTTTCTTGCTAAAGTAAATTAAAGAAAAAATAAGACTGTTGAGATAGAACTTTTCTTGATTTTGTGCTGTTCCATGGTACCTGTAAAAATAATTCTGTCATACTAGCATTTAACATACCTCAATCCACTTCTGATCCCCCTTTCATCTCTTCTTAAAAAGAATTTTGCATCGTCTCCACAATTCATCCTGCTAACAAATTATTAAAAATAGGATCGTTTGGTGTGGGTGGAATTTTAGGTAAGGACATGATTCTATCTTTAGAGGTAAGATAGAATCAAGGCTCGCGTGGGCAGGGTCGCATCCCTGAAGTAGACCTTTCTTCGCAAAGAAAAAATCTACCCACTACCCATTGAGAAAAGAAACTGGAAATGCACCTGAAAAAAAAAAATATTAATTTAGATTTGCAAAGATGCAAGGAATGCATCGAAAGCATGTTCCTTTTTTAGATGAAAATCCAATACTTACAAATGCAGCATCATATTCTAAAACGAAATAAAAAGAAAATTAATTGAATATATAATATAATAATCAATTAAATAATAATACCCCTAAAAAAATAAAAGAGACATTAAAAAACATTATAAGATAATTAGTTTCTACGAATGAAATGAAGAATGAAAAGATGAACGTGTGGATGATATGAAATTAGAAAATGATATGATATTGGAGCGGGAATTCGAGAATGGTATTGTACTCTATCATGATTTGAAAATATTTTCTGTCTTTTAAATGAAATATCATTTAAAATCAAATTTTGTTAATACTCGATTTATTTTTAGGAAAAATTATG
>NW_014569561.1:0-1684 GCF_001313835.1 Polistes canadensis | reverse complement strand
CGACTGTGCACATATTACACGAGCACATTTAATCGAATGTCCGAGCAGTTAATTATGCTAATCGATGACCTATTAACACTTCGCACTTTTACTATCGAGAGTAATATAATCGAATTGAAATAAAAATAATACTAAAAATGCAATGCATTTCTTTGCAATATCTTTATTTAATTTATTCTTTATATTGAATTATATCAAGCATTTCAAAGACTAAATCGCGATAGTGCGWAGTGYTAGYTATAATACTTAAAACTAAGTATCAATTCATCAAAGGTTTTGCGGATTTGATTACGACTCTATCTCGTTCGAGATAGAATCGAAATAGAAATGGATTTTTTAAATGGTTGCAAATCCCTTTGAATCATGAAACATAATACATAATACAGAATTGTCACAAAATAGATTTACAAGTCAAGCAAGATAGAATATAAAGATATAATTTTGTGACAATTCCGTATAAAACCCGGAGGTGGGGACTCGAACTGAAAAGTGCAAGTATGCCACGTGCAATTCCGAGCTCCTACCTGCTTATAAATAAAGTTTCACATTCGCTCTAAAAAATAGACATGCATGCCCACCCACTCACTCCACGATTCTCACACATACCACCAGGGTGCAAWAGCCTAAACTAGAGAGCATGCCCCGGGGCACCTCCGACACCCCAGTTCAAACGCGTTTTCTAAATTTATGGGAGTACGTACCAATTGCTGTAATCGTCTGTCAAGGCTCGTGATTATTGCATAAATGACTAATGCAAAAATACAAGTATACACTAGTATATATTGCATACTAGTAATATACGAGTATATCATAGTTTCCGCAAATAAATGCGGTAACTCTACTATGCAAAACGATTGTTAAAAAAGAAAATTTCGTATCGTATGCGTGACTCTACAAGTTATTTTTATTAAATAACTTTAAAAAATAATATGCGCGGTATTACGTATCCGAAACGATGTACAATGCACACACCTAAGCGCACACACATGTGCAATGTACACCGTGCAATCACTAGCACAATGACAAACGCCACATGGGGGTAAAAAACTTAAAACTAAACCTATACTAACCGTTTCTCACCCATACGTGTAACACCTGGGCACACGCAAAAATGAGAACGCAGAAAGTATAGGGGGGAGAAACGGGGATTAGTAAATTAGATGCTGAAAATCCTAATCTAAGATTTGATTAACATATAAAAATATTCTCTCATAAATCTAAGCGGACTATGACTCTACAAGTTATTTATAATGACTTTCAAAAAGATTTTAAGAATATAAAAAAAAATTAAAAAATATCTCGGACGACTCCTTTGATTAAGTTGGCTGTTCTAATGAAAGAACTGGGCTTTGAGCCGCCACTTAATTGCCAGAATCTATCCGTCGCGAATGGATTTTTGTTTTCTTGCTCATTTATTTATTATATCGAAAAAGAAATCGCGATTAAATAAACTAAGTACGAAGCAATGCATGTAAGACATTTATTACATGCTTTATTGGACGAAATCGAGTAAATTAATACTCGATTTCACCACTACTAAACGCGAACGAAACACGTAATAAAAAGTAAAAGTGCATTAATTAATTGCACWGTTAATTAAATGAATTTAACCGATGAGACAAGAAGACCTATCCTGAACTAATAATATAACATACAACAAAATATACAGTTTTCATGAGCAATT
>NW_014569560.1:1425988-1494886 GCF_001313835.1 Polistes canadensis | reverse complement strand
TTAAATCGCTCGAAGGCGTTAGAAATATCAAATGGTCAGATTCAGAACTGATTGACGAAGAAAAAGATATTTACAGTTTATCTTGTTTAAGTATACCTCAGTTAAAAGATTCCCTTAATAATTTAGTGCCAGTATTTGTAGAATCAGTTATTAACGAAGAAAATCATAATGATCAAATTACTGAGGATGTTTTAAGTAAAACATTTAATTTGAACACCTGTGAAACAGAAAACACAGTTGAAGTTTTAGATACAACCATTACATTACATAAAAAAAATGGAACTAATTCAATAATAAATTCTGAACAGAATTCAATAATAAATACTGAACAGAATCCAATACAAATTATAAATAAAAATGGTACAAGTAAGAATACAGCATCCTTACAGAATAAAGTAAAGAGGTCTGTACATCCGATTAATAAAATTTCTTCGAAACAATTTAAAAAAACACATCAAAAACACAAAATTTTCAATCATGCATTTGAATCGCCTAATAAAGAGAACAAGAATACACAAAAGCAACATCCTATTATGAGTGCTAAAAGTATTGCTATTTTAAATAGCTTAAAAGAGGATAAGATTAAAACAATGTCATGCGTCTCTATTATAAAACCATCCAAACCAATATTAGAAGATGCATCATTAAAATTAGTAAGGATGAAAGAGAGACGTGGACTTGGATCTGCACACCCTTATCAAAAATCAAAACAGAAGTGTATATTGACTCTTACTAAAATATAATTGACAATTGAAGATGCACAATTTTAGAGACTTTCAAATACACGTTTGATCCGGTTTACTTAAGAAACTATTCTGTCTGGACCCCGCATCTTTTCGGTACGGGTTGAGGAACAGCGATGACGTGGCAAGAAAACAATACATCAATTAGCACGTTGCGCGCTAGGAAGAGGAGACAAACAAGCAATAGGAGAACAAACATTGAGGATGACGTCATACAGGACCAATGATCTGATTACACGATACGTAGCGTGATCCTTTGTTCAATAGGAACAATCGATATATCTTCTTCCCGAAGATAACAGACGACGTCTTGATCATGCTGGTCGAGAGGTGCCGTCACTTACTCTGAGTGGCGCAATTTTCGAACAATATTTATTTTTTATGTTTAATTATGCATGACTGTATCGTCGATAAATTAATAAATTAATTCTTTACTTTAGTAGCTATTAGTTTATGATTGCAAATGCCTTAAATTTTGTAGGAAAACATTAAGAATCAATATGATTAAATAGTAAAAATTTATATTCAACAACTTATAACATTAACAATTATATATATAAAAATATTTTCACGTATCTATATAACTACAATAAATAATGATTGAGCTTTGGTACGCAATAGAAACATAAAATAATAATAACAAGAAAATTATAAACTAAAAATTAACATGAAAAAATGAATAATGTAAATGTGACTGATACGCAGTGATACTATTAGTGTTATGCTTATGTATACTACATGTGTCAACAGCCATTATACAAAATGCATACAAGACATAATTGCAAACATTATTTCTATAAAAATTAATATTGCATATTAAATTGGTCTTATATTGGTACTAGATTTTTCTCTTTGCTCTCTTTAACAGCTTTTGGATCATTCCACCATTGTACATCACCTTTACCCCAGATAAGAAATATCAAATTACCCACGAAATAAATGCCAGCCGAAACATAAAATACTATTGCCCATTGAGATTCATCGCTCTGTAATTAAAAAAGATTTAGCATAGATGGAGGTATAATGGATATTTCAAGGTCATCTCCCGTTTTTTTAAATTAGATTACTTAATTTTGTTACCGCTTTGCGATAGTCAGTATTGAGATGGTTTCAGCAAAAGTGTAGTCTTATCACTAAAAGATGTACATGTCTTATTATTCGTTGATATGCCATATGGTCACAGTAACATTGACATAAATGGTCACAATTTCGAATATCTTTTATAATATAAGAAAGTTTATTTTACTAACACATTTGAATTTGAATGATCTTCATTAATAGCTTGCTGAAATCATCTTAATGTCAACCAAAGCGGTAAAAAAAATTGACATTCAAATCTCATAAAAAAATGATCTCTATAATAGTTCTTTTAACCATTAGATTTCCCCCTGCAATAATGTAACTTTTTTCTTTGAAGTTTTTTAATACGATTATAAACAAAGAAGATATACAAGGTGGATAGAGTTATTGCCCCACCCTGTATATGACAAAAATTATACTTACCAAATTAGTAACGATTTCCCCACAAATTATCGGTGCAATTATCGCGATGACAGAAGCAATACAATTAGTGATAGACATCATAGTACCAGCATAATTCGGGCTAAGATCAATGTGATTTATTTGATATCCACAAAGTGAGCCAGCATTAAGACCAACTGCTACAATAAGAATTATAACAGTCCAAAGTGGATTATTGGTCGGGACAAAACCTAAAACAATCAGAGCTATGGCCGGACCCCAATGAGCTATACTGTTTGAAAACTTTCTTATTATCGATCTAGAGAAACCCCTTTTAAGTGCATAATCCGACAACCAGCTTGCAGGAAAGCTTAACATCCACATCACCAAATAGGGTAATGCTGAAATACCTCCGTTCTGTGTAAAATATTCTAATTAAGATAATTATATGAGATAAAATAAGAATATATTTCAATTATATATCCAAATCATTAATTAATTACCTTTTCAATATCAAAACCTAAGACAGAGTTCAAATAAGTTGGCATTTCTGTGAGAAGAGTCCAATATCCCCAATTTTGACCGCAATGAACAATTATCAATGCCCACATTGGTGTTGATGTCCAAATCTCTTTCCATGGTGTCCGTAATTTCTGAAAAAATAATAAGTCTGATATGAGCATTAAAAAAATACGTACAATATTAATGTAATTCCCAATGATAGAAAAATACTAATATTAATAAAATTAATAATGAAATTCAATGTTAAAAATTCATTATTGTCTAAAACAGAAAAAATCTTTTTAGATTATATAACGCGTATCAGATATCTTAGCGCACGTGAACAGTGAAGTTGATGTATTCGTAATTACCATAGTATGCTTTTTGCCGTGCAATTACAATTTCAGTTTTTTCAATCTTTTCTTTTATCGAGTAAAGGACAAACTAAAATAGAATTAAATGTGTCTACATGTACATACATAAGACAATCTTTCATTCCTATTAAATTATTTGTTAAATCGTTTGTTAAATCAATTGTAAAAATAATGCTTATGGAATTATATACGCCAGATGAATAGATCCGTTAGCTTTACATATATGCATGAAATAATAAATAAATAAAAATATTTATACACATAGCTATCTAATCACTTTGTACAAATAAGAAGTAAGATGCAATTTTCTTATATAATAATTTATAATCTGTCCGATAAACCGAGTTACTGTAATATTCCGAGAATAACAATAATAAAAAAAAAGAATAAAAAAAATTATTAAAACATGATTTGAACTTTATCCTCGTTTTCTAAGTACAATGGGAAAAAACTTTCATAAAATCTTTAAATTTCTGATGACACTTTAATATCTTCTCGGTTTTTCTTCCATTTTGATTCTTACTCATAATACATAGAACATTTCACATTTTCAATTAACCTTGAGCCGATGTGCAAAACACATTGTTACTGAACCTGCAGGCAATTCAATTAAAAAGGAAAAGTATTGGGTTATCATTAAAATGATGAAATACCCAAATTAAGAAGCCTGAATACAAAAGAATGATTTCATATGGCTGACATGGAGCTATCGTAAATTACAATCCATCTCGTAAATTGCTAAAAAGAAAATGATCAATTTCAATTGTAATAATCATTATCCTGGAATTTTCTACAATCATAATTATCACAAGAGAATAAATCTCATATGTTAAATTGATTAAATAACGTTTTTTTAAAATTGTTCAATCAATCAAGTATAATCATTTCGAATAATGCTAACTTTTTAATTGTCGATGCACATCGTTGCTCTTATCATGATTGTATTATCGAAGTAGAGTCAAAATTATTCTATTTAAAATATTAATAGATCTGAAATTATCGTTACAGAAAAAAATTTATCATCACTTATTGTTAGCTAAACTCAATTTTTATTTTAAACGTAAAAATTATCGATTATCGCACTAAGTCTAATAACCATGACCTGTAAGGCCAATTGCCTTATCATTCTTCGATAAAGTTAGGTTTTATTAACTATGTTCGCCACGTAGGCATTAGGATATTGTTAAAAATCTTAATATCTTGGTTAATTTACTCACCTCTTCGGTTTTAGGACTAGCAATATGCAGACTGTTTTCAATATATGTTTTTTCTTCTATGGAAATACTTGAATGGGTGGACGGTGTATCAGAACCAAAGAAGAAGAAGGCTATACTCCACAAAACAGCAATGCCACCAAAAATATAAAAAATGCTAGGCCATCCTATTGATGATGCTGCGAGAAAACCACTAATTGGAAGAGCGATAACTGTACCAAACTGAGCTCCTGCATAGGCGAAGGTAGCTTAAAAAACAAAACAAAACAAAACATCATAAAGTTTCATAAATAAAGAGAGAGAAAGAGAAAAACAAATCAAACACTAATAGTAAAACAACAGCTAAAAAGGAATACAAAATGCATCTTATTATTTGCAATTTTTATTCCTTTTTTGCTTCCTATTTTTGATCTTTCGTGCCTTTATCAGTATTTTCATTTGTTCTCTTTCGCGTATCGAGTAGTTCTCACCAAGTCTTGCCCTCTCTGAGGGTGGCACCCATTTTGAGAGAAGAGTGTGAACAGAAGGTAAGAGGCAACCTTGACAGACACCCATGCCTACTCTGCAAATATATACTGCGATAATGCCGCAATAATGGGCAGCGAGGTGCATTAATAAACTAAATACACCACAAAAGAACATTCCCAAACTGAGAAGCTTTTGAGTACTCCAAATAGTGGTGATATAACCTGATGGTATCTGCATTACCGTGTAACCCCAGAAAAACGAGCTGAGGATTCTTGACCTTTGTGCTGGATCCCATCCATAATCCTAAACGGGGAAAAAAGTCTATCTAATTGTTAGGATTCGCAAAAGAAATTGTTAATGGATTTTTAATATTTAAAATTTACAACTCATTGTTATATGCATTATATATTATACAGGATGAGTCAGAATTAACATACACATTTATTGTTAGGGATGTAAGATCTAGTGAATGAATTGGTCTGTTATGTCTACCCCTTGATTTTTATCTGTGGGGATACCTAATTCTGAGTCACTCTGTTAAAAAAATGTTACAGGCAATGTATATAATGCGGATATTATATAGAATGTCCGTTCGAAAAGGATATTTTGTAGAGTATCCGAAATTTGTTTAGACAGAAAAAGATCACTTCTCACACTTCGTCCGTGATCAAATACATCCCATTAAAGCACATTTTATATTTATTTAATGTAATATTTTAACTTATAAAATTTATAAAATAATTAATTTTCTATTTGAATAATTAAATTAATAAAATTTGTCTAACACAATAAGATCAAAAGTAACGCTTTATCTAATCTTGCGTTGAATAAATTAAAATTCAAGCTTATATTTAATTCCTAATATAAAATGCTATAGATATCCTATAAAAGAGATTCATACCTCAATGTTCGGATTTGCTGTAGTAGCATTTGCCATTGCCACGACAGCCACTGACATTCCCACTCTAAGAAAATATCCGATGACCATGGCTAAGAAAAGTAGAAGGACTTGCAAATGTCTAATCCCCAGTTTACCTGAAATGTACATATATTATGTATCGAGCTCGCGGGCGCACGCACACCACACACACACTCACTCATACACTCAATAAATGAAAGTAATGTTCATCTTGATTTTAATACTGATAAATTCTTGTCTTTTTAATCTTCCTTTTACGGATTCGAGCCACTTCTTTAAGAATACCTTCTCATACTTATTCCATATTATCAAAGAGATCGCGTAATGTAATAAATTAAAATATGTAAAAGTAAATTATTATGTCAAAACTATTTTAACATATAACTTTTAGATGCGAATAATATTTTCCTCTTAATCGTTAAAATTTAACGTATTTGCATTTATTTATAAAATAATAATAATATGCCCCTATATATACAGACGTAGTATACGCGTGAAATTTTGAACAAGTATATTTATTGAAAATTCTCTTTCTAGAGATTTAAAATAAGAATTTATTAAAAGGAAAACGAACGAAAGAAAAATAATATACCTCTTACATACAGGAATATCGTATGACTTTATGTAATTTAAACTTTTGTCGCGATCGAAAATAAGATAAAAAATATAAATCAAAGTAGATATACATTTAAAAAGAGGAATGTGATAGGGTACCTGTACAAGTGAAATTGTTCTTGTTATCTTGTCTTTCAATTAAAATATTATCTAAATATTTTACAACCGTATATTAAAGTATTATCACACATAGATTAATCAACACTTGCGATAATCAACGCGATGATTTTTCTGACTGATATATTTAAATCAAATAAACGGTTCGAAATATATATATAAATTAAATCTGGATATAAAGGTATAGGGTAAAGGTGCAAATTCATCGATTAGAAATTTCTTGAACAATCCCAAAAACCAATGAAATATATAAAGAAACACAAAGTAATTTATTCGAATATTTATAAAATTTTTAAAAATAAATATTACAAAAAATTATCAACATAGTTGTTACACTTTGAAATGTTAAATTTATTAACTCAGCTAGCGATATGATTGAACATTTTTTGAATGAATCACCTAATTTTTCGCGGCAGAAGGAAAATTACATGCGGAATGTAAATGTTGCACTTAATAATTCTAAGTAAAAATAATTTCCAACGCGCACAATGATCGTACATAATTATGAAAAATAATGATGATGATGATAATAACAATGGAAATAATCATAATTTGATTATAACAACGATGACGATGTTGACGATGAATGGATCTACCTGGCGATACGTTGTTTGTTGCATCTTCGCCACTACTACCTTCCTCTTTGCTAGCTGTCATTGTTGCTACACAGCGTACACAGTTATAAAAACGTTAATCGTTCATACGGACATATTTATATCGAGATCCCCACCGAATTACAAGACACCACGCCCCTCCTCTATTTTTCTTTTAATTCCTCTAGTTTGTAATTACAAACTTGTAGAATGCGATTAGCAGCGAATGAACGACAACGTAAATATGTATGTATATTTATATGTTCTCTGAGACATGCGATATATATCACTTTTAGAAAAATGACATCGATAGAGCCAATTGTACAAGATATACAAGGTAAAACATTTAAATTGGAACACTTAAATATCTTGGTTATAGAAATCCTAAGGACGACGTTTATTTGAAATTATTTGAAGATTGTACATATGGCGGTAATTTTTTTTTCCATAGCTATTTTTAAACAAGATTTCAAGAGATATTTCGAGATATCGAAAATTTATTATTTAAAGAGATATTTTAATTTCAAATATTGCTAAGAAACCATGTATATATTTAAAATATAGTAAAGAAGGAGTAGTAAATAAATATAATAGTAGTAAGAGAATGATATTAATTAACCAATATTTAAATTAAAACATTTCTTTTAAATAATAATTTTTCTATATTTTGCGTAGAGATTCGATAGATCAAACTGCATCGATTAATCCGTAAAAACCTATTTGATTCTATTTAAAATAAATACTGATTGATTCGAAATCTTTTTATAAAAAATGACTTTTGAAAAATAATTTATCAATTTATCAATTAAATTAAACGAGAAATAACGGAAAAATGTAGGTGTTTTGATTTAAATGATCTATTCTGTATAATCCGATAATATTTTATTGACTAACGCTTTATCAATAAATACACTCAATGATCTACGTTGGAAAATAATGTGATTACATTCAATTTTGAAATGGATACTAATGTTTTTACGATGAAAACTGATATAAGTATCCTTTACTATTTCTGTCACATAATAAATTTTGATTTTATTATTCTTCATTCTTACTGATTAGGTTCTTACGTATACTCATGAAATAAGATACTTAGAATATAATACATTTTTGTGTAATAACAAAATATTTTTTCAAGTTTTGTAATTTTACTTGTTACATTATTAAACGTATGACATTGCTATTGTAGTTATATGGATTTTTGCCGAGACTTGGTGGAAGACAACAAGAGGGGGACAATACACTCCCTTCTCCTATCCCCACTTTTTGGACTCTTCAAGACAGTAGATAGGATCTTGTGACATGATTTCAAATTGACAATAAACGCACTTGTGTTCACGGTCAACTATGGATAAAAAAAATACTTGAACGTCTACGCCAATGCTTTATTTATCATTCTGTTTCATGTCAGCCACACTCAACCTGTCAAAATTTACTACCGGCCACTTGTTCCCCACCCCGCAGCTCCTTGCTGAGAGGGGGGGCGAGTTTTAAATCACTTATTGTTTTTCAATCTGATAATCTTTCTTTTTTGTTTTTTATTTAGTCATCGAAGCTTACTTAATCGGTGTCAATGTGCGGCCCGCTTGATGTAGGATGTGGATATATGCAGCTTGCAAAGGAAAAAGGTTGAGTACCCCTGCTCTATGTTATTCAGTTTTTACTTGTTTTATTTTTCTTCTTCTTTATACCGAAATTAGTATATATATACATATATAGATAGATAGAAACTTTCTGCAAATAAAAAAAATATTTGTGATGTAAAATTACATCATAAAAGTGTGTGATATAAAGCTGTATTACAAGAGTAGAGCATAAACCAACGGTTTCAATTAATCAGACCCGCACTCCTTGCAGGCCCATTCTCGACTGAGCTTACTATACGTATTTTATTTCCGTTGTTACATTATTTTCATATAAAAAAGAAACATTTTCCAAAAATACAATAATTTTTCTATTTATGCGGATTCATACTTTACGCGTTGTGTTATAAGTGCAAATACATATATCAATACGATGCCGTTATATGAAAACGCAAATTCGGGGATTCCTCAATGTAATTTATTTTATAATCGTGTAAACTTACTTTTCTATCCCGCTAAATACGAACTACATACGTAGTTGAGAATGTGAAACGGATATTTATTTTAAACGATTTTTCATGGTTTTATTTACGCATTTTCCATTTACGTGTTGTGTTCGTGGAAACAATTACTCGCGTAAATAGAGGGATTTACTTATTGTATATCTTATCGTATCCCTTATAGAAAATTTTTTAATCTTCGTAAATTTTATTGATCGTAGAAATGATTACTGAATTGTGCGATAACATTAATACTTTTATATTTTTATAAAAAATATTAATATCTTTTTTATAAGGGTTATAGGATGTACAAAAGAGCACCAATATTAGTACGAATATAATTATGTGTATTTAAGTTTATAAGTATATAAAAGAATATTGCTCTTGTTGATATATCATTTCGTACGGCTATTACTATTAAATTAAACCAATGTTTATATTACAATACAACATTTTTTCTGATTAATCGATTTGATTCAATATTGATCTTTTTTAAAATACAAATATCTGTACACATATACAATTTTTATTCTTCCAAATATAGGTGAGATAGAAACTCTCATCGGTATTAAGTTCATATATCTTATTACCTTATTGTACAGCCATAAAAGTATTGTTTTCCATTTGACTATTTTACAAATACATAAAGCGTTAGAATAAAAATAATTACATCCAATTCTGTTTTTACACGAACTTCTTCTTTTACACGATTTTGATTTAACATGAATTAGGAAAAAAAATTTAATTCTCTTTTTATATGACTTATTTTAATTTAACACGATCGACCCAAATTCTAAGAAGTTAATTTTACTTTACTTTTATTTTTATAACTGTAATTGTTATTTTTATAACGTTGTAAGTCGACCGGACCAAATATAACCAAAATGTCTCATGTTAGGAGTCGGTCAGTGAGGCACATCTCAGATTATTTTCAAATTTTGCACACTTTTAGTAGTCCATGAGAATATTCATTGTGCCTTTAAACATGGCATATATATTCAGCCGTTTACGAAAAAACGCGGATTGGAATTTGACAATGAATAAAATCTTTTTATGAGTAACTCATATTATCTTGCCTAATTTTTGTGTTCATGAATTAATGACATGTTTTTTTCCTTTTCAAATGATAATTTACTTTGTATGATACACATGTGCAATCTTTATGAAATAAAATGTTTAAGATCCTAACATGCAAACTTATGGTTTATTGTATTATTTTTGCTGATTTTTTAAGACTGGAATCAATCTTATATTTTTCCATAGATGCAATATATTTTTTTACGCGAATTTTTTTTACACGTATTCTTTGAGAACATATCTATCGTGTAAAAACAGAATTAGGTATATTACGTAAAAACAATAAATAAAATCCTTGCAAAGTGAGGCCAATTTGTTATAGACATTATGATCTTTAAAAAAAATCAAATGATGCATAAATGAAATTATTAATTAAATAGAATAATTCATTAATAAATGTAATTTTGTATTAGTTTTCTACAGATGAATCTACATCGGTTTTCATATTAAATATATGTCTAAGAAAGAATGTTAACAAAAATTAAAAAGTTGAAAAATTCAAAAAAAATTAATAAATGAGACATTAAATATATTCCGTGAACAATGCATGTTCAAATAATTATTTCCTCGCATTGCACACAGTGTATTTTTTTTTACATAAGATATGTTCTTACAAAAAACATACCTTCGTCTTAATATAATAATCTGTTATTAAAGAACTTCTATATTTTTCTTTTCTTTCTTGCAGGTTCTTTGTTTCCATTTGTTTCTTCATTATTAATGTCTTGATTAGAATTATCAGATTTTTTTGGAGTTTCACACAAACTCAAATTTTGTAATCTGAAACCACCAATTAAAAATATATGTACATGAATAAGCTATAAAAAAAATAAACACATAAATACTTTCAGTACAACAATATAATTTCTTATCTTACTCAAATAAGTTATTTAAATTCATTCCATTTGAGTGTCCATTTTTATCTTTATTTATTATTTCATTTTGTGCATTATTTGTCGATGTAATTTGCGACATCTGTGTTTGGGTATAAAAATTTTTAGACATAGTAATTTGCGTTGGAGGTGAAATTCCATTACTGACGTAATATTTAGCCAAATTAACTCTTATACTTTTTGTACAATTATTCTTTTTATATATTCCTACAAGATAATCTGCAAGTTCGAACATATTCGACCGCAGTGATATAATTATAAATTGAGCATTCTTTGTTCTTTCTTTTATGTAATGACCAACAATAGAAACATTTTTGAAATCTAGAGCTGCATCTATTTCATCCATAAAATATAATGGCGAAGGCTTATAATAATGCAGTGCAAACACCAAAGCCAAAGAACTCAATGTTTTTTCACCGCCACTAAGATTACTAATATTTTTCCAAGATTTTTTTGGTGGTCTTACACTGAAAACTATACCTTCGCTAAATGGATCTAATGAATCAACTAATTCAAGTTCAGCGTCCCCTCCTAAAGTAATCATTTGATACATTTCCTTTAGTTTATTCGTTATCAATGTGAAACCAGTAAGAAATTCACTCATTCTTTGTCGGCGTGCTTTTTCATAAATATCCCGCAAATTATTTCTTTCTGTTGTTATTAATTCGAGATCTGCAACTCTTTTCAAGTAAAGTTTGTCTTTTTCTTCATAATCAGCAATTATTTGCATATTGGGAATATCTTTTGGTAAATGTTGTATTGCTTTATCCAATTTCTCAGTTATAACCTTTTCGTTCAATTCATTTATTTCTTCGTCTGATAATTCTTTCAATACTTCAGATTGCTCTTGTGGAATTGTATTAAGTTTTAAAGAATTTATTTTTTGTATATATTCAAGAAGTTGTGCTTTGATTGACTCTAAATCTCTCTTATTAATTTTAATTTTCTGATCTAAATCTATTTTTACGGCTTTCATATTATTTTCACGGATTTGTAATTTTTCTAATTTTTCTTTTATAGACGCCGTAGCTTCGTCCCGTTCTACCAGTACCTTATTAACTTCGTTCAATTTTTCTATTAGGACTTTTCCTTTTTCCTCTAAATCCTTTTTTTCCTCTTGCATTTTACGTAGTTTTTCTTCACCAGTGTTTATATCACTTTCAAGAACTTCTATACGCTTTGTCACTTTGTCATAATTTCGTTTAGCCGTTGTAATAGCCACTTGTAATTTATAGATTTCAGCTTTTGTGTTTTCTATTTGTTTAGTTAAATTTGATATTTTTTGCTGTTGTTCCCTTATACGTCCACCAGATATTTTCTCAATTGTCATATTGATATCAGCAACTTTATTTTCAACGACCATTGATTTTTCTTGAAATACATTCAATTTCTGTTGGGCAGTATCTATAGTTTTCTTCAACTTTTGTATCTCTTTAGGATCACATACTGATTCTGCAACTTTCTTTTTTTGATTCTTAAGCTGTACTTCTAATAATGATTTTTGTTCTTTAAGAGTCTGTACCTCGATATTAAATTTATTTCGATCTAGTGTCATATCTTTCAACGAACTTGAAAGAGTGTGTATTTGATTTTCCAAAGTCTGCTGTTTATTTCTTAAATCGTTACATTCTTCGTATACTTTATCAAGATTCTTTTCTAATTTATCAACATCAGCAATGGAAGGTTCATTTCTAACCACTTTTTGACCCATACGTCCTCTCAATACAGTAGATCCACCACCACTCATAGTACCTGACATTTCAATTAGTTCTCCTTTCAAAGTAACCACTCTATAACGTTTGGGTCCATATGCAATTTGTGTTGCTTGATTTAAATTATTTGTTACTAAAGTATCGCGTAAACCGTAATAAAATGCTGGTAATACATTTTCATCCTCAACACGTATTAAGTCAATTAGTCGAGGAACATTGTTTGGTGTATTTATTTTTTGTTTGCATTTTGAAAGCAAATGCTGTTGTTTTTCTAGAGCTATAAATGTTGCACGTCCTATATTATTTTCACGAAGAAAAGTAATACATGCTTGAGCAGTACTAACTGTATCCACTACTATGTTATCCAATGGACCGCAAGCAGTCGAAACTGCTACATCGTACTTTGCATCTATTGCACCAAGATCACCCTAGTGATAAAATCATAATATATTATGATATTTTGTATAAGTTAATATTTATAAACCTGTATATACAGGGTGATTCAAAATTAACTGAACACCTGAATCTCTGTTGGATTTAAAAAACATGCAATTACATTTAAAAAAACGTCGGTGACCTAAAAAAACATCTAAAAAAAATGATGTTACGATGATCATGTGTGTCCTTCAAAAAAATGTTGATTCAGATGTAGACATACTTTGCAATTTTAAATCCAACAGAGATATTCAGGTCTCTGATTCCACTTTCTCTCTCTCTCTCTCTCTCTCTCTCTCTCTCTCTATATATATATATATATATATAAACCTACCAATCTACCAAAAATACCAGGAATCCTTCCTTCCGTTTTTTCTTTCATGAGTGAAGTTAAAATTTTATTTCTAGAATTACTTGCTTGCATAGCAGATTTTTTTTCTTCGTAAGAAATTCTCAAATTCTTCAGCTTGGAAGTTATCTGAATCTCTCGATCCTTTGCTTCTTTAAATTCATTTTGTGCTTGATCCAAGCTTTTTTGAGTAGCAGGAATTTTTTTATTTAAGGAAATAAGTTGTTCAGTTCTTTGTTTAATCGTACTGACAGTAGTTTCTAAAGTTTCTTCTATATTATTCAATTTTTCTCTCTCCGTTTGTTCAATAGATGTATATAATTGTAATTTAGAATTTTCAATATCAAATGTACTCTTTGCTTCGTTAACATCTTTTTTAAGAGATATTAAATGTTTCTCTAATTGAGATCGTTCATTAAGCAATGGTTCCGTTTTTTCACGCACACCACTCATTAAAGTAACCAATGCAGCTTCCTCTTTTTCTGTTAACTGGAGATCGTTCTGTATATGTTTTTCATACTCTTCTATTGTGCTTGAATTCTTTGTAGGTATTGCTTGCAATTCTTCTAATTTATTTTTTTCCTGAAATTATTAAACAAAAATGAATATTTTATAAAAGTGTTCATATCTCACGGAAATCTTCAATTTTATTATTAAACTTACAGTTTTCACCAATTTGAGGTTCTCTTTCCTTCTTTTGTTTGTCTCTATCATTTCTGCATATAAATATTCATCCTTATTTCTTATTTCTTCAAATTGAGCGTCAATATCATCCTTAGTAGATTGTAATTTGTCCCATTTTTTATTTTTTTCTTTGAGTAACTTTTCTTCTTCATCCTTTTTTTGTTGAACAATTTCCAATTCATTTAAAAGATTTTGGATATCTTTTTTTACTTCATTCGTTGTTTCTTCTTGTAATTTAACTTCGTGTTCTTTCCTAACACTGATTTATAACAGATTTTAAATTATTTATTTGAATAAAATAAAATACAATAATTTATCGCAAAGCATTATAAGGTAAGCTAATATAATATTATTCATTTACCGTTTACAATGATATAACTGATATTTTAATTTTGTTATACCATTCTCCATTCTCAAATAATTAACTGCATCCTGCATAGGTTCTTGTAAAGCAGCCTTTTCCTTTTCAACAATTCGAAGACGATTCATTTTTTCAATCCTATATTCTGATAATAATTCAACCTTCCCCAACAATTTTTCGAGAGGTTCTTTAAAACGCACCGTACCAATAATATCTTCCAAAAATTCTAACATACCAGTTTCATTATCATTTCCAGTTTTTGGTTTCATCATTGCTATTTGTTCTACTTCACCCTATTCAAAGATTTTATTAGATCTTCAATCTTAAAATATCGGAATTATACTTTTATTATTCATACCTGTAAAATTAGAAATCGATTGTAATCTAAATCAACGCTATGAGATCTTAAAAGTTTAGATATCTCCTTAAATAGTACTTTCTTCTTGTTTAATTCATAATATGATGTATTATCCTTAAATGCTGTTCTTGATATTACAAATTCACTATTCGGTACGACTTCATAATCATCACCCTCCTACAATATAAACATTTCTTTTTTTCTTTTATCATACGTTTTTTATAAAAATAAAATCCTACATATATAGTAAAACAAAAAAAATTGTATATTTTTAGTTTACCTTATCCATTATTCTTTGGAAATATACAGAAACAGTACAGCTTTTGCAGTTAGGATGCTGACTCGAATTGTGTATTAAAACTGATATTTTTTTGGAGCGTATTTTACTTGCTTTATAACCAAATACAAAAAGCATTGAATCGATTACGTTACTTTTACCACTTCCATTTGGTCCCACAATTGCTGAAAAACACTAAAAGATATATTGATAAATAAAACACAGATACACATAAAAATTCTAAATATAAATTAAACAGATTATATAACTATGTTTACCTTGTGAAAAGGACCAATAACTTGTGCGCCAGCATAACTTTTAAAGTTTTCATTAACTATTTTTGTAATCATAAGTCTAGGTCCATTTTCATCTAGATCATTGATCTTACTTGGCGGTGGTGGAATGTAAATGTCATCATCTATCCTTATACCCCCTTCTTCATCATTATCGCGTTCATTATTTACAAAATCCACTTCCATCTCATCAGAAGTATTACATCTATTACCTGCTTTATTAGCCATTCTAAATACTTCTTATAACATAGTCAATATTTTGAAAAATACAATTTACACGTTGATTGTTTGAGGTTAACCAATAACATTAATTATATGTAATATTGCTCTTGCAAATATTTCATTAAATAATTAATACCATTCATGTTATAATCACTAAAATGTATTTCTATGAACTACATATAAAATAAATTACAAATTAATTCAAATAAACAGAACTAAGAATTTTTTAAATTTAATTGAAACCGCGCGAAATAATATCTCGATGATAATATTACCCCAATTATCGAAGTTTATAGAAAAGTAAATATTATACTTTACAAACTATATGATATTTTACATCAGTAATATATGTTTAGAATTGCAAATTTTGTTAAATTTATCATATATTATAAATTGAATATTCTACAAAACACCATTATACAGACAAACCGTTGATACAAAATGGCGCCGATATAATTCAAATATTTCAAATATGTATAGCGTCCTATTCTTTTGGAACACATGTGAAGCAAACACCAATCAAATGCTTGAACAAATCCACTTTAACCAATAAGAAATTGAAATCAACATTTGTAAATGCCTTATTCCAACCACTAAGTGTTCGATAATTCTTTTTTATTTTTTTTTTATTGAGTATAGTTACAATTGGTAATAAATGTACATAAATATAAATGTTAAGAATTATACATATATGTTATAATCTTAAATGACGATTATATAATCACTCATGAACAAATGATTATGCTGTTGACATGACCATATATCAGTTTCTATCTACAGTAACTACTGGTTAAATCTAATATGTCAACTTTCAATTGTACATGCGTGAAGGGGAGTAGACAATTTGCTCGTGTGTCTTTCATAAACATACTGTTTCTAAAACGATTGAAATACCATATTTCTGCAAAGTCTGTGAAAGTAAAACTTCATTACTTACGAAGTATATTTATTTTAATAATTTACAATCTATGTAACATAGAAATATTTCTTTAGCAATTATATCAAACACTTGGAGTAAATGAAGATTGCGAAGATGAAACACTTAGACTTGCCTTTATACATCTTGCTAAACAGTTCCATCCAGACAGAGGAGCACCAGAAGCTGATGCAGTTAGATTTGCCGAAGTACAAATATTTCAAATATATTGTCAACTTATATAATTAATCAAAAAACATATATATAATACAACTTTTAATAACATTCTGTTTAGGTTGAAAATGCCTATAGAGAAATACGAAAGCTACGCAACGATATGAAAGAAAGTAATTCTCAATTATTACCAGAAGTTGAAGAATTCGATATTAAGGTTTTCATTAAAATATTATCTTTTACTTCTATATGTTTTAATACATATGATATATTAAGTCCCATCTTGTATAATTATCTATAAGTACATTTGAATTTTTATTATAAGCATACAGCACCACAACATCGTCATTATCTAAATTATGATGTTGGAATAGGAACGCCAAGTAAAAGACAAAAATTACACACTATTGAAAGAGCACAAAAAGCTATTGAAAATATTATGGAACATAGATTGCAAAAATTACAAGCAGAAGAACGTAATACATTAATTGGGATGGATAAAAAACATGCTCAAGATATTAAGACACGCTATGGTATGGATCGGTTGGTAGAAGATTTGATTCAAGAGGCAATGAATAAAGGCGAATTTAGCGATCTTCCTGGCATGGGTAAACCCTTACAAAATAATATCAGCAGAGAAAATCCATATGTTGACTTCACTACGCACAAATTAAATCAGGTATTAAAATAACTTTTATAAAAACATAATATATAATAATTTTATAAATAATATATATGATATAATATCATAATATAACAAATATAAAATTAATTTTAATTGTATTATAGGTATTAATAGAGAATGGATTTACTCCAGAATGGATACAACTTTCCAAGGAAATCAGAGAAGAAACAAAAGAATTAAATAAATTATTAACAGAAGCGCGCAATAAATTAGGTTTAATTCCATTAAATTTCAAAGAAACAAAAAGTTGGAATAATACTATTGAGAATTTAAAACCTTTAATTAAAAAATTAAACAATAAAATTGATAAATATAATTTACTAGTACCTATACTCCAGAAACAAATGGTTCATGTTAATTTAGAATCTCTTGCAGAACAAGCATTATTTAAAGAACCAGTTCAATCAACAACAAAATCAGTAACAAAAGATATAAACAATACTTATAGTGACAACAATAATTTCGACATTTTTAGTTTGATTATAACAATATTCAAAAAAAAAGTTACCTAAAGATAAAGTAGTTAATAAACTATATAATATTAATGTTTATTAAAAATCTAAAATAAATAGTTAATGCATTATATTTTATTTATTGACTAGAAGAAGAACGAAGTATATATCTACTTGTATAGTTTATATAAAATCTATGAGAAAAAGATTTGAACAAATATAATTTATAATATATATAATTATAAAAAATATTTAAATTTTATTCATAAAGTAGCAAATATAAGATATAAGATATCTTCATAANTGTATCATCCGACACAACGATGTGACCTTAAATTTATACAAAATACCAATTAGAAAAAATTAAAAAAGAAATAATAATTATAAAAAATATTTAAATTTTATTCATAAAGTAGCAAATATAAGATATAAGATATCTTCATAAATATATATATATGTATATATAAATATATGATTTAATAGTTCCATTGGATTTTACCATCATTCTTTAACTGTATACGTCCTGTGGCTAAATGTTTTAATGCACGAGGAAAAGCTTTATGTTCCGCTTTTTTTACACGTTCTTGAAGTGTTTTTACAGTATCATTTGGTAAAACAGGTACCCACTCTTGCTCTATAATAGCTCCAGAATCAATATCAACCTATATTAAATAATGCAGAACGATTATAATGTATGTACAAATAATATAGCAAAATTATTTAAATTTTAATATATATTATTAATGCGAACGCGCGCGTATTAACAATTGTTACCTCAACAAAATGAACAGTACATCCTGAAATGCGTACGCCAGCTGTTAAAGCATCTTGATGTGCTTGTGCCCCTTTAAAAGAAGGTAGTAAAGAAGGATGTACATTGATTAATGCACCTTTCCATCTATTTACAAATTGCGCAGACAAAATTCTCATAAAGCCAGCCAAACATACAATCTCTACTCCTACTTTGTCAAGTTCAACATTCATTGCTGAATCAAAAGCTTCTCGACTTGCATATTGATTATGTTGAATAACCTAAGTTAAAAAATAATGAAGTAACATTATAATAGTATTACGTACAATGCGTGGATGAAAAGTAAAGTAAATGAATGATATAAATACTGATATAGTAGTTGAAATTTCTATTTACAACTGTTTTGATGCCTGCTCTTGCTGCTCTTTTCAATCCTTCAACATTTGGTTTATTGGATATTACTATAACTATTTCTGCACCAATGTGCTGTGTTGGATCTTTTGTAGCATCAATTAGTGATTGAAGATTAGTTCCACTACCAGAAATTAGAACACCCACTTTTTTAAGTGGTGTTGCTAATTTGGATACAATATGTGGCACATATTTTCTCATCTCTGTTTCTATCGACTTGTCGAAGTTTTGAACTTCAACGTTTGCTTCATCATCTATAATATTGAAATATATTATTTATATAAATATACTGTAGAAAAATAATAGTGTATTTAAATTTAAATAACCAACTCACTACAACGAGAATGTACTTTTCCTATAATCATTGGATTTTCTTCTTTTAACAGTTGTAATACTTCATCTTTTTCTCTTTCTGCACATATTAAAACAGCCCCAATACCACAATTGAAAGTTCTTAACATTTCTCGTTGACTAATATTACCTATAAAATATAAACAAAAAAATTGGATACTTTTAAACAAGATTATTTAATTTTGTAATATAATATCTTTTTGGTTTCTTACCAACTGCAGCAAGCCATCCAAAGATAGGTAAAATTTTCCATTTAAATGCGTCTAAAGTTACTTTAACATTTTTAGGCAAAACTCTTGGTATATTTTCTATTAAACCTCCACCAGTAATGTGAGCAAATGCCTTTATTAAATTTGCTTTTAAAGCAGGAATGACACCTCTAACATAAATTTTAGTTGGTTCTAAAAGTTCCTCGTCTATAACCAATTAATGCATAACATTATGTATTTATGAGTTCATAAAAAAATGTATGACTTCATTAAATAAATTTACCAATAGTTTTTCTTGTTTCAGAAAATGAAGCAATGTCTGTGTATTTAACATTTCCTATTTCAAGAACTTTTCGCACCAGACTGAAACCATTACTATGTATACCACTTGATGGAAGACCAATTACAATATCTCCTTGTGTAATCTTATCAATGCACGGTAACAAATTGTCTTTTTCAACTGCTCCTACTGCAAATCCTGCCAGATCATATTCTCCATTTACATACATATCTGGCATTTCTGCGGTCTCTCCACCAATCTAGAAATAAGATAAGCTCAATTTTTTATTTTGCAAAATTTAAAATATTGAGAAGGTATATATTTTATATAAAGTATTATATTTCTTACCAGTTGATCTCTATTAGTAGAACTCTAACATTATTTATATATACAATAGAACGTCAATTATCTAAATGTCAATAATTCGACTGACCGTTTATCCGAATATAGAATGAGTTACGTATGTATATACTTTACAGCGCGCTATATATATTTTATTTATTTATATTTATTTATTTTAATTAATAATATATTACATTTAATTAATAATTAGCTATTTAGAGTAAAAACCGATTATCAAAACGAATTTACTTCCCAATTCATTTGGATAATTGACGCTCTATTGCATATATACATATATATTTACCAAAGAACATCCAGCTTTTCTGCATCCTTCTGAAACGCCATTTATAACAGTGGCAGCTACATTAACATCAAGTTTACCACAAGCAAAATAATCAAGGAAAAATAGTGGTTCTGCTCCATGTGCGAGTATATCATTAACACACATTGCCACTAAATCTATTCCTACTGTATCATGTTTATGACATTCAAATGCAATCTAAAAAAATAATTTAATGTCGGTATTAATTAATGTGCCCATCTTATATTATAGAATTTGTATCATTTAATATGTACTTACTTTTAATTTTGTACCAACTCCATCAGTACCAGAAACTAAGATAGGATCCTTATAACCTGCAGCTTTGACATCGAATATACCACCAAAACCACCAATAGATCCTAATGTACCAGAACGCACGGTAGAACACGATGCAGGTTTAATGGCAGATACTAAAGAATCGCCAGCCTCAATATCGACACCACTATTTTTATATGTTAAATCTCCACAACGAAGAATTGACCTGTAATGATTTTTATTGAGATAAATTTTGTTATAAGTTTACAAAAAATTTAATATACATACCGGGGGATACCTTTATGTGCTATATCCTTTCTAAATTGTTTTCCATCGAATGATATATTCTGAGCAGCTTGAGTAGCTCTAGCTGCGGCTAATACTAGTGAATGTGCAATGTTAACAACAATCAGGACTCTTCCACCTAAAAATATAATAAACAAATATTTTAATAATAAGTATCATAATAAATTTATTCATTATTTATAAACTATCTCACCGTTTGTTAATAATTCTCCTTGAGAAGACAGATCAGTACCACTATGGAAAATAAAATAATTCTTTTTAGATGTCACATCATCAATTCCTGTTATTATTTGACTTTTAGAAGATGAAGCTGGATATCCACGAGATGCTAAAATAACTCCAGCAGCAAATACATTTTCATGCCACTCAATGTGAATTTGATCCAAGATACCTTTGCAGCATGCCTGAATAAGACAATATTACATAAATATTTCTTGCCATTGTTAATAAATTATATTATATAAAAAATACTAAATTCACCTTTATAATTGTAAAGAGATCTGATTTTAATAATGGTAATATCACTTGTGTTTCAGGATCACCAAACCTGCAATTAAATTCTAGAACTTTAGGACCTTCATTAGTAATCATCAAACCAGCATACAAAACACCTAAAATACATAATAACAAAATAGAGAAAGAGAGAGATTATTTGATATACTTTGTTTAAATATATTATTACAATTATTTACCAACAAATGGTATATTTTCTTTTTGGAATCCATTAATAGATTGTTCAAGAATTTTTAACTTCACTATTTCATAATCTGTTTCACTCAGCAAAGGACATGGACAATAGGCCCCCATTCCACCGGTGTTTGGACCAGTATCTCCATCAAATATTCTCTTATGATCTTGCGATGGTATCATAGGAATTATAGTCTTTCCTAAATAATAGTTAATATTATTATGATAAATGTTTTAAAACTTGAAAAAATTGTTTATATTATATATACTATCATACCATCTGTGAATGCAAGAACCGATACTTCTTCGCCTTCTAAAAGTTCTTCTACAACAATATTTTCACCGGCAGAACCAAACTTTTTATTAATTAACATTTCATCAATCGCTTTGCATGCTTCTTCTACATTTTTGGCTACAATAACACCTTTACCCGCTGCTAAACCTGAAGCTTTAATCACACGAGCTCGAAACGAAGCACTAAAATATTTATATTTATACTGATAAAATCATATAATATATTTATATTTACAAAACAATTATATATATATATTTATTTATGTGATTCGCTAACGTTTTAACAAATGCTTTTGCATCTTCAGCATTAGTAAATCCTTTCCACTTAGCTGTTGGAATATTATATCGATCCATGAATTGTTTAGCCCAATTTTTATTGGCTTCTATTTGAGCTGCTTTCTTTTGTGGTCCAAAACAATGTATTCCTTCATTTTGCAATTCATCTGCCAAACCTTTTGCAAGATATTCTTCTGGACCAACAATGACAACACTTATTCCATTTTTTTTGCTCCATTCAGCTACTTCCTACCAAATAAATCTACTATAACAAGAAATTATTTAAATCTTACAGAATAAAAAATATTCAAGCATGTATCACATACTTTATAATCCTTAACATTAAGTTTTACTAAAGAAACTTTATCCAACAAAGCAATACCACTATTGCCGGGAGCAACGAATATCTTCTTAATCTATAAACAATAATGAAACATAAATATTAAAAATATTTTACATATAAAATATCTGATTAATTAATGATTTAGCCTTACATGTGGAGATTGAGATAATTTCCAAGAAATAGCATGTTCTCTACCACCATTACCTATGACCAAGACAGTTTGATCTGCCATTTCTAAAAAGATTATAAATAATTTTTATATATTAAACAAATTAAATTATTATTGAAAATAATATAAATGGCTTATAAAGAATATATAAGCAAAGAACTTCTTACTTAATATTTAATTTATTTTTTTATTTTTTATTCAATTATTAAAAACTTGTACAAAATAAACACGTAATAAATTATTACAAGTATCTAACGCGAAATAAGAACTTCAATCTACTGCGTTTTCACCATACACGTCGGATTATAAATCCCACAAATAGAACTATTACATTTTCAGTTAGAAAACAATTTCTTTTATTGATAATCAAAGCCAGTTATTTTCGTTCTATCAAACGATATGATATACATCGTTAACTCTTCGCGGGAGTTAATCTGTATTAACCTCTTGCACCATATGGTGATAAGACATTTAACCTATTGAAAATTATTTGTATCATAATGATAATGATCATAAAAAGATCTATAAAAAAAATGACGTCATATGTTAATAATAATATATATATATATAATAAATAATAAATAATAAATTAGATATTTCATTTGTGGAAAATGATCAAACCCTGAAAAACCTCCAGGATGAGGTTAGCATAAACAAAGTATAAACAAAAAAATAAATAGATCTCAAAATTGATCGAATGATCTATTGCAATGTAAAATTATATCATATTTTTATTATTCTCGTGTTGTCGTTTAAAATACAGTTTATCAAATTAGAAGTTATAATCGTAGTCTTTATTGCAATCATTGTTATTTGCTGTGTGTAAATATTTACGAATTTATTTTTTTTCGAATAAAATTTTTTCAACATATCACATGTAGATAGTGGCGCGAAAAACAAATTCAAGGTCCTCACAGTTCTTTGTATGGGAGAAAAAAATATATCGACTCTTTTTACTTTCCTTTGGTAAGACTTGAACCAATTGACTACATTATCGATCAATGAAAATGTGCAATATTAACTAGTACACATACATATATACAAAATAGTGTATTATTTACATAACATGAAACTACATTCGAATTCTAAAAAATCGTGAGAGGTCGGACATTACGTCAACAACGACTTACCATTAAGTTTTATGATTTTATTATTCAAATTATTATAACACCTTGTAAAAATAAATAAAGATTCTACGATTGTACAAACCCCGACGTATCTGCGTTATTTTTATTGTGTATTATTGATGATAGAATGAGACAATAATATTTAAAAATCAGAAATTATATGCAACAAGGAAATTCTATTAAAACAATAAAGAAATGGTAATAAAAATACGAAGAGCGAGTTAAAAAAAATCGCCTAACTGAATATTTCTTTCTCTAAATATTCAAAATATCCTGAAGATAGTCGTATTAGAAATCGTTAAGATAGTCGCTCGATTTTAATATTTTGTTTCTAATTTTACTGCCAGAAAGATCAGAGGGATCCTTGTTAACTAATTCGGAATGTTCAAAAGAACAAAGAGAAAAGTCCTGGGGTTCTCTCATAAAATCGTCTAGTTTTTAGATTTATCGATCGAAGGACATGTTCCTTGCCGATGCTGGTGGTTTCACTAGCCAATTTTGTAAAAACGGCTATATTAATTTACAACATAATTCATGGTTCCGTTTAATAATATCTTCTTTTCCATTAAGATATTTATCATCATCAAAGAATACAGAAACGTTACTCAGCAACGAAAAAATGAATGTCAAGGACTGCAAAAATTATGACGTTAGTATAAGTTGAAACACACAAGTTGTATGAAAGAACACATTATGAAAAAAAGTATATGGTAAAATATATGTAGGTAATTATTTAGAATAGAAGCTTTTTCTAATATAGATTATTCTTTTTTGCAATTCTTTTGATAACAATTTTTCTTGCTCACTATTACATTGATTAATATACAGCAATTTTATTTAATATTATTTTATTATATATTATATAATTATAGATTTATTAACCGTCTATAACTCCCTTTGAGACTTATATATTAATAACATATTTGTGGACAAGAATATTGATAATTAAATTATTTTATATAATAATCCTATTTTAAAAGATTGTATTTATATATATTTATAATAAAGTATTAGTATATACTCTATGGCAATATGTAACCCTGATTATTATAAATACTAATCATGTCATTAGAAGTGAAAGAAAATCAAAATTTTGGAAAAGCTCCATTCTAAATAATTGCCTATATTTAAATAAATAATTATTAAATGTGTTTTTTTTTACTAACATAGGAAAAATTTGAAAAGAAAACGAAAATGCAAACGTTTCGTATATACCGATGGAATCCAGAAAAGCCAAAAGTAAAGCCCTTTATGCAACAATACAATGTTGATTTAAATAAATCTGGTACTATGGTCTTGGACGCTTTACACGTAATTAAAGGAGAACTCGATCCTACTCTATCATTCCGAAGATCATGCCGCGAAGGAATTTGTGGAAGTTGTTCGATGAATATCAATGGTGTTAATAATCTAGCTTGTGTCACGTAATTATAATACATCGATTTCATTTTGATATATATATTTTTTCAATATAATCAATTCTGTGATAGTATCTTAAACATATATATTCGTGTATACGTGTGATTCTACTTTCAGAAAAATAGAACATTCACCGAAGCCGATAATTATTTATCCTTTACCACATGCCTATGTAATCCGAGATTTAATTGTGGATATGACACAATTTCTTAAACAAGTTGTTTCAGTTGATCCATTCTTAAAACGTCCCGGAGAAGATAGCTTTCTTGGTTTAAGACAAATTTTACAAAGTCCAAGGGATAGAGATAAACTCAATGGATTATACGAGTGTATCCTTTGTGGATGCTGTTCTTATTCGTGTCCTCCATACTGGTGGTTAGGTGATAAATTTTTAGGTCCGGCTGCTCTTCTTCAGGTATCAAATTATTATCATCTTGTATAAAACAAAGACAAATCTTTAATCTCTGTATGTATACTTTGTTGTATACATAAATTACAGGCATACAGATGGTTGATAGATTCAAGAGATATGGCGTATAAGGACCGTCTTAATAAGCTACAAGATTTTTATTCGGTTTATCGATGTCACACCATATTTAATTGTACTAAAACATGCCCTAAAGTATATATAACATCATATATAATAATTTCAATTTCTTTCTCTATCTTAGAAAATGACTTATAAACTTTATTTCAGGCTTTAAACCCTGGAAGAGCAATAGCTCAAATAAAACGGCATCTTGCTGGACTTACGAAAAAAGAGGATCCAGATTTAGAAACACCAATGCCAAATCCTTGTCCTGGTAAAGATGACATTTATACTTGTAAAGAAGAATGATAAACAATGCAATATCGATGTCATTCAAATAGTGCACGTAACATTTTAAGTGGAAAATGGCACATAAATTATAAATATACTTAAAGCGTATTTTTGCATGTTGAATTATGTTATGTGTTATACGAAATATCAACCATACTCAAAATAAAAAGAAACATGTCGCAACAAAACAAATTTATTGCCATAAATGCTCGTATACTATAATGTGAAATTTTGTTTAAATTGTTTATAATGAAATAATACAAGATATTTTACTTCTATGTCATGATGAACAAAAATCTTTATAAAGTTAGATTATATTTTTGAATTAATTAAAAATATATGCGCAAATCAAATAACAAAATGTCAGAAAACCTTCTTTTCTAATGTCGGAATCGTAACATGTACTTCAATTGACATGATATTATGTTAAAATAAAACACATGAATTAGAAATCGTAGACAAATCCTTATTGAAAAAATCAACAGCATAAATTACAAATATAGGAGCACATATAGTGTTAATGAAAAATGTGATTGTATTATATGTTGCATGTAAATTTGTTCTTCTTTATATTAGACATTATATACACTACTATATTTATGTAAATTAATACTATTTATGTATGAAAAGAACATAAATATATAATAACAAAATCATTTGATAATAGAAAAATGAACACGTATTACGCTATTCCTTGCGCACGGAATTAACATAATTTTCTTTATTTTAAAAAAGTCAATATTTTTTTATTTTTACTTTATTATTATTATTATATTTGTACTTATCATTACATAGACCCGCTAGTAGGCTATATTTGGTCAAAATATTTAGAATTCTATTCTTGGTCGTTTTATCAAACCTGCATGCGAGCCATGTTTATATTTATTATCTGTGGGTAAATTAACTGGAGGGCAGTTTTCTTCATTGCCGTAATTAAATAAAGAATGTACAGTATTACGAATATAACGATCCTGTAGCCAAGGATGTAACAATACTTGCTTAATGGTAATTCGTCTTTTAGGGTCTACTGTCATCATACGCTTGATCTAAAAACGAAATCTTTTTTCTCAATATATTTCTAAATATTTTGTATCTAAATCATATGAAAGTATTGATATAAATTTTTGATATGTTACTTTTGTTTCTCAAAGGCCTTATTCAATACAATGGACATGAATAACTCTTACCAAATCGATAGCTTTATCCGACACTTGTCCAAATTTAGAACTTGGAAATCCATAAAGACCTCTTTTTATTTGATCTTGTAAAGAAACTTCTTTACACGTAACGTTAAATGGAACTGATCCACTTAAACAAGCATATAAAATTACACCTAAACTCCAGATATCCACCTAAAATAAATTAGTATATAAAGTATATTTCAATGAGATCAATATTTAAAAAATGTTAAAAAATATAAGTTATACTTTGTTTGTATATGAGTCACGTCCACTTGTTGATAATATCTCAGGTGCTACATACATTGGTGTTCCACAAAATGTTTTCATCATGGTTTGCGCGTCTACTAATTTTGATAGACCAAAGTCTGAGACTTTAGCTAAAGTCACATCTGCATTGCTTGCCAGCAATATATTTTCAGGCTGTATTTGTTTAAATAATAATAATAATTTAAAAAAAACAAAATGAATACATATTAACATATTATTATTATACGTATCAAGTAACTAACTTTTAGATCCCTATGAGTGATACCAGAATCATGTAGATAATTAACTGCCAGTACAACTTGATAAAATATCAATTTGGCATGATTTTCTGTCAATCTACCTCTGCTTGTTATCCTTTGAAAGAGTTCTCCGCCTTCCATTAATTCAAGAACAATATACACAGTGCTTGGAGTATCTACAATTTCTTCCAAACTAATCACGCAAGGCTATTGCATTGTGATTTTGTTTAATTAATTAAATGTCATTCACAACGTAATAAAATTAAAACAATGTGAACATTCATAACGCAAGAAAAGAAATATCATATTAACTTACATGCCTCAAAGATTTTAAAATCCTCACTTCATTCATAACTTTTTCAGGATCATTTAAGGGGTGCCTATATCCATTCGAAGTACTCGTTGCTTTAACTATAGTTTTCATTGCAAACCTTTTACAACCATTTTTAGTAAATACCATTTTTACTTCTCCACCAGCACCCGAGCCTAATTTACGTGAAACTGCATATTTGCTCTTCAATTCCATAGGTAAATCATTACCCTCAAATGCAGTTGTACTCATGAATATATATACTAAAATATATAATACATTATTAATTAATAATATATTATATATATAATAATTTAAATATTTCTAATTCTAAAATAGATAAATATCTACCTGCAAAATGAGGTTGTGCTAGAGATATCACATCGTTACTTTCTAATACTACACGTTTGCGATTTCCAACTCTTTCTTTATTAACAAAAGTTCCATTATGACTAAGATCTTCTAAGTATACTACTGAATCGTTATCATTTCCACCGATACGTTCTCTGATTATCCTAAAGTGCACTTTACTTATTACACTAACCCACTTAGCTCTTATTTCTAGAGAATTAACACAAATATCACAACTCTCGGCACGTCCGAGAGTGTATTCGTCCTTAGTCATTTCTGTTAAAAATAAAAAATTTATAATATTAATTACTTGAATATTGTTATTATATATATGTAATAATACGTATAAATTTACCTAATGGTTTGAAAAACAGCTTGTTTGGGCATAATCTTCCCCAAATAGTCACAGCTTTTTGTTGAGAAACAGGTAAATCTTGAGACTGTGTGAGAGTCAAAGCGTCTACATTTTGTGTATCAGGTAAAGACAAAGATATAGAGTCTTGCGATAACATTTTTATATCTTTTTAACGATATTCAAATAACTAAACAATGTATAAACGATAAATATATCTTTCAATAATTATTACGTGTTACTTTTGCCACTTTTATAAAATCATACGTAATAACTAAATACAAACAAAATACGTAAATAAAGTTAACCCATTATATGTATTTTATCAAACGCATATAAATTAAACAAAACTCTTTCATTGTGCACGTTGTAATGTAATAAGAGGACAAAATATTTAATTTGATAAAATACAATTACGTCGAAAGAAAAACTACAACCATTTGTTTAATTCACTGTTGCCGGTAACAGTACCTTGAGAATGATCATGTGCAACTAATAATATACGATCATAGTCAGGTAAGAAACCGGTCTTTGTGTAGGTGATCGTTCACGAGTTTCTTTTTTTCTTTTTGTTCGTTACTGATCGTCGCCGATACGAGGATAACAAAGGAAAATCCACACTGAAAGCATTTCCAACATTCGTAACCATGATTGGTTGGCTAACAAGTCTTTTGAAGAAACTGATTTTACGATTTATCTATATTTTTAAATGAGCGGTTACATACGTACATATGTACGTACATTTTTTTCAATTTATAAATGCTATAAATATATATATTTGATAAATAAAATCGATGTAAATATCAATAATGTAATTCAATAATCATCTGATGTTTCCATGAACGTTCCTGATTGGTCTATATCATAGAACCTAAATAGGACAATAAAATAGCTATACTTATTATTCTATAAATGAATTAATTTTTACTACAAGTGTAAAAATTATTTACTCTACATTTATAGATTGAATAATAAATAAATTATTATAAAATTATCAGTCATTTTTATAAAATAATAGAAAATTATAGAATATATATAGAGAAATCTCACAGCTCCATCTTACGGTAATTTATGTTAAAGAAAAGTAAATAATTAAATAAAACATTCTAACGCATTGTAATATATTGGATTGGGGAATAAGTTCATAGCGTTTTAATAATTTCTTTTATTTTGCAACGATTTGTTTGCTGTTTGGTAACGGATAAGTATTCATTCGATAGAACTCTTTCTGCTCTACAAAACTATGTTAATTGTATTTTTGAGTTATTTAATTTTTTATTAGTTTTGAGGATTAGAAATGGAATACCCAGGAGGCAAAAATCAACATTTTCGACACCTGCTCTTGTTTGCTTTTCATCGAGGTCAAAAAGCTGCAGAAGCAGCGCGGGACATTTGAGACGTGTATGGAGAAGGTGTCATAGGCGAGTCTACAGCACGGAAATGGTTTGCTAAGTTCAAAAATGGCGACTTTAACGTCGATGACATGTACCGCAGCGGAAGGCCTTCTGAATTCGATGAAGAACGTCTCAAATCACTTTTGAAGGAGAACGGTCGCCAAACCAGTCGTGAATTGGCGGAAAAAATGAACTACGATCATAAAACGATTCTCAATCACCTTCATTCAATAGGATTTATCGAAAAATTAGGAGCGTGGGTGCCTTACGAGCTCAACAAAAACAAGAAAGAAAGTCGCCTTCAAATGGCTTCTCAGCACCTTACTCGCCATCGAACAACACGTGGTCATAATTAAATTCAAAATATGTGAACTGTTATTGAAATTTAAAGTTTTATAAATAAATGATTACAATTATTTTGTATATATATCTTTGATATCAATATATTAGAATAAATTATATTCTTATTCTTTTTTTGAATTTAGTTTTTAGACATTATCTTCTAATAGAATCGATAATAATTGTTAATTTGAAGTTAAAAAATATTATGAAAAACATAGATATATTATAAAGGATGAATAATACTTTATTACCATTCTACTATTTGCAACATTATTAAAATTGGTAGAAAAATGGAATCACTAAAGCTAGATAACGAATCATGAAAAGCAACTACAACATAATTTTTATTACATTAACCATACGTAGACACAAATATCAAGTGCTCAATATGCGTATAGTTTCATTGTATGCTTATAACAATATATTTCTGGCCCTTCTTTATCACACCCTGGAATACTGTTATCAAGTGCATGTATACATATACATTTGCATATGATCATATGTGTACATATGTATACAGTACATTTAACTTCTATCATATTTGTAATCTTACAATAAAAAAAAAAATATTTGTTTAATTTCAATATTCTAATAAATATTTTAGAAGAAAATTGAATAAAGTTAAATTAAAATGATACTTATAAATGAATGTAAATTGTAATAAAACTAGATTGTATATTTTCTTCACGGTATTTAAAATATTACGTCGTAAAGCGACACAATGTTACAAATGAAACATGTGCACCGAAATTCATAGATGCATCTCTTACAATTAATACTATAACTTTTTTCTTTCACATATGATATAATGAAAGTTATGTATGTTAGAATGCAAAGATAAATTTCACACAATACACAAATCAAATTCGGTGAATAATTAACGAAATTACACGCCATTTTTAAACATCGTGCCGGTGCATTCTCAATAAATATTAGAAATAATTTCACGAATTTATTGAAAAATAGTTAAAAGGTAATAAAAGAATAATATAAACTATGGAATAATGTAGCATTCGGTAAAGTTTTTCTTTTTCTTCGCCATTCTATTATTTCTTTTGTATAGCTAATAGCTTCGTTTAAATTAAAATAACTATTATTATTAATAGAATAATATGAAATATATGTATATGCAGGTAATATAGATCTTACGACTCAGTGACAACTTCATTTATTTTTCATCAAAATAATTTAGTACCACATTAATTGAAGGGTATTTTTCCCAGGAGTAAATTTGGTTAGTAGGTGAACAAGGAAGAAATAGTAGGAAAAGGTTGTAAACGTCAGTATAATGTTTGAAAAATTACCCTTAATTAAGCATTGTCATGATATCCATACTGTACACTTACAATGCAAGTACATATGAATGCAATAAAATATGTATATGTCAGTGTGTCGTCCAACCATAGATTTGAATTGAATTGTTTTTCTATTTTTGCCTTTTTATCTATGTCATACCTAAAAACTACTGTTAATAGTGGTTAAAACTAAGTATAGAATTAGCAATTTTCATTTTGGAACTCACACGTTGAATTATGTGGTTTCGGTTTTCAATATAAATATGCATTCTATTTAATAAATATAATTAAATCGATGAGAAATTCTTTGACTATGCTTTGTATTTTTTTTACTTAATTTTCCTCGATAGGTTATCATTATTAATGCACATTGATTGGATGCTAAGCACTGGGCAAAAGCTTATATTTTCTTTTATATTCTCTAGTTAGAGTACACATTAAATTTCCCAAATTCAACCTTTACTTTTGTTGCTTCCCATTCAAACAAAAACATTATAAAAATTGTCCATATTAATTTTAGTCTTTTAACCACATTATTAACTTAAATTTGCACAATATTATATCTTATATTCTTAATTGTATTCACTTTGTGAGTATGCACATTTGAGTACGTTTATACAACCCCATCACACTGGGAGGAAACAATCCCCAATATATTGAATATATATGCGTAGTTATTATATTGAAAAACAAGCGATATTTAGATAGAAGAATTGTTTTATTGAGCTAATTGTCTCTTCGCAGTGTGTCATTTATTTCAAATCGACTGTCTAATGTAGTGGATTTTATCTTCTGTGACGACAGGCAGCAGAGTATCTCAACAGCATACTACTTACTACAGTTTTCAAAACTAATCTGTGGTAATTCAATCGTTGGCATTCGATATATAGCAGTCAGTAAGTTACGCCACTGCTTTTTTTTATATCAGGTATCCTATTTGAAGTTCTACACGCAATTATCTTTCAAACTATCTTTTATTCAAAAAAGTGTTTCAAGCAGAAATTACTTTCTTCCAAGGGGGGCATTTTATAATAGTTATAAATTTAGTTTAAGTGGATATGCCTTAGATTTCAAAGCATGTCTTTTTTTTTAATGAAATTATACTTGTTCGCTTAAATAGACGGTTATCCCGTTTAATGACGAATTCATCAACCTACATGTTGGTCTTTCAATGTCGTCAAAATTCATTTATTACTGTTTCAAACTTACCTTTAATTAAACATTTAAAAATTGTTCTTTATCTTTAACATTTAAAAGGACGACCTTAGATATTAAGACAGTAATTTACTCTATACCTAAACGATAATTCCACCCTTTGAAAGTTGTATAAATTTGTTGATAGACATCCTTAACACAATATTCTTTATATTAGGAGTAGATTATTAAGAGCAGATTATTCTCGATAAACTTAAATCATGGTAAATGAAATAATTACCGAAAAGAGAACTAGTTAAAATTATGCTGATTTCTTCGAAAAAATGGTTACACAAATGTTTGCAAACAAAAATAATGATAAATTTCACGATTATTGTGATTTTGATTCACGTTTATTACTATTCAATAGATGAAATACCCCAGTAAACCAAATTTTAAGGACGTTAAACGCGAAGGTAAGTTTTGAATGATAATAAATGATCTTGGAGGATCTTGAAAGACCAATATATTACAGCTATAAATAGATAAATAGATAAATTTGTTACGAAACGGGCTATATTTCTACGTAAGTGAAACAAAATTGATTTTATGATTTAAATTATATTACAATTATTTTTATTATAAAATAAATCATAAAATCAACTTTTTTAATTTGTTAACTTAGTCCACTGTTACAATTACAGCCACAATTTTATGGGATACATACATATATATATACATATATATGTATACATAATTTGATTAAAAGAAAATAAGGCTCATATTGAAATTTCGGAGGCACGTTCAACTAGACAAGGTTTGTAACCATTACAAGGTGTCCTCCTTCAAACAAAGTAAGTTCTATTTACTTAAAATACTTTTCTTGAGTAACGAGTAGCTTGGAAGATAATTATTGCAAAATGTCAAATGGGACATCATGTATATGAATAAAGATGAAGCAGCATCCCATTTTGAATTGCCAAAAATAGTCGAGGAGAGTGCATAAAATAATTACAAAGCTTTGTTCTTATATAGGTGATGACACAGTTCTCATTTTCATCACAATTACAAGAGTCAAAAAAATTCGACGAAATGATAAAGAATGTGAGAACCGAGGAGGACGATAATATCCTTTATTTTATACTTAATATCGCATTTTTGATATTATAATAAATATTGATAATACCTGAAAAGAAACAGAGAAACAGGTGAAAGAGAAAAAGATGGCATTATAGCGGAGAGCCAGAGAGGATAGAAGAAGAGGTAATGGGGGTATAAAAAGGCAGTCACTGACAAAATTTTGCACTAAGTAGAAATAAATATATATAGAATATCCCGTCTTTGTTCTCGCGCATTTAGTTAAAGAAAAATAAATTCCTATGGTTTCAAACACTATAATGCTGTAAATTGTGTAATATCCTCCTCGAGATGAGCCTATATGTACTCTCCTCGATTAGTGCAGTTCGTTACCGTAAAACGATATACAATATTAATATAATTACTATAATCGTACTTTATTATAAATTAATTAAAGAGCTCTTAGTCGTACGCGTATGTATTTATAATAATAATAATAATAATAATAATAATAATTAATAATAATTAATAATAATAATAATAATAATAATATTAATATTAATCATAATGTATGTACGATAGCTTTTGGAGCAGGTTACTCTTTCGGCCATTTCAATCGAACTGGACGCGCATGTTTATCTTCTTCGCTCTTCATGTTTATGAAGTTCCAAAGAAACTGTAAAATAGGGTGACTAGCGACACTCCCAGATCTTCACCGTTTGATCTACGCTACCGGTGACCACATATGGATGATTCTTGTGAAAATCTAAGGATAAAACATAAAAAATAATAATTGCTATGTTGATTAGCAAAAAGAAATGAATGTAAATAGTATCTTTATATATTTACCGACAGAGGTGCAAAAATGGACATGCGCTTCTAGAGTTTTCATCGCCCTCTTATAACGCGTATCCCATACTCGGAGTGTCTTGTCATCAGAAGCACTGACGATAAACTTTCCACCTGGATGGAAAACGATTCCACGTACCCAGTTATCATGTCCGAGAAGTGTGAAAAGGCATACACCAGCACCAACATCCCAAACACGAATGGTCTTGTCACGAGAACCAGACGCAAGGAAGGGACCTTCGTGAGCTCCTTTATTGTCTGCTCCTGCTGCCGCATTGATTGATGCTCTTGCACTTTCTGGTGCCCATGCGATACATTCAACGACGTGGTCGTGGTCTCTGAGTTCAATCTTTGTCAAGAAAATGTTGTAATGTTTTTTTATTCAGTATAAATTTATACGCGCAAGGAATGTTCTTAGAAGAAAATTAATCAGATAAAAATTGTCTATTAATATCAATACATATATATATATGTACCTTTGTTTCTTTCGTTGCTATATGCCACACTCTCACCGTTTGGTCGTTTGAGCAACTGGCAATGAGTTCTCCACAAGGACTAACTCGTGCCATTCTCACCCATTCTCTATGACCTGTTAATGTTTTTACGCAATAACCCGTTGCTACCTCCCACATCTTAATCGTCTTGTCCCTAGAGGCGCTTACTACAAAATCACCTTGTGGAACAAATGCTACAGAGCTTACATTATGATCATGACCTTGCATTGTTTTGACACATGCAAATGATTGATGAAAGTCCCACAATTTAATGGACATATCCGCGCTACAGGAAACTAATAGTTTTCCCGAGACGTCAAACGAGATATCCTGCACACTGTCAGTATGGCCTTTCAATGTTCTTTCAAATTCTCCACTTTCAAAATCCCATACCTTGAAAAAGAAATTACATACATATATACATTAGAACTTTTTTCAGCTAAAGTTCATTTTTCTTCTTTCTTCCAAAAAAGAAAAAAAAACATTTCTTACGTGTATGTATATATATAATATTTACCTTTATAGTGGCATCTTCACTAGCAGATACTATAAGACTAAATACAGGATGGAAAATAACTCTATTAATCGGCGCTCTGTGTCCGCTGAGACAAAATTTCTCTGGTGGCCTAGGTATCCACTCGGATGGTGATCTTTTACCTCGCGTTGGCGCACCTTCGATGAATTCTTTTTCTGCTTCTGAAAGCTTCGATTCTAATTCCATTACCTACAAACGTGGATAATAATTAATAAAAGATATTTAATCATATCAAAACCATGTTCACATTTAGACTGATTCTTTGTCAAATAGATACAAAAACAAAAAATTTCTCAGGAAATTACCTTTTTCTGTAATCGTATGACTGATGTCCATTTTTTCTCGAGAAGACCACCGTATTTCCTTTCAACTTCTCCCGGCATATCGGCTTCCTTTTTGAATGCTTCCAGTGCATCTTGATAGCCATTGGTGCTAAGGTAATCCGCGATCGCCTTATTTCTGCGTACATACAATAAAACAACAATGAGTATTAAAAATGAATTTTTAATCATTCTATTTAGTTGATAACGGGGTAAAATAGTAAAGTTACATTCCAACATTTTAACAAATAAAATTATCATGAAATTTTCACATTCAACATGCCAACATTTTACATATGTACATATCGGTAGAAAAGCCATTTATACGTTGTCGTCGTCGTCAATGGTTAATGCTAACGTTTGTGAACACAATGGAAACTTGCAGGTTGAATATATGTGGGAAAGGGATTGAAAGTCAGACATAGCTGGTGTAGGGTGAAAGACCTTAAGTCGGTTACATTCGTCTCTATTCACCTGTATTACAGCTACTAACCAATGTGCTACTTCGTATATACACATACATTATCATCATGAGTTTTTTCTGTTCTCTACGTGTGTATACGCATCCTCTTTAGGTGCGCTATTATATGAAATGTTTGAAGATAGAGAGAAGCATGTATGTAACATATATATTGTATATATATATATATATATATATATATATATACAAAATATATCAACGTTAAATTGTATAATTCAGTTTAATCTTTAATCTAATCTACGGATTGAATTTCAATTTCATATCCTAACTATTAATCTTTTGTAAATTCATATATTATTTATTTGTAATATATAATTCTACTTTATTTTCATATTTAAACAAGTCAGTATAACAGATAACTTTAGATCATCTCCTCGATATTTTTTACGAATAAGTGTGTGAGAGAGAGAGAGAGAAATTAGGATAATCGCTATTATAAAAAAATCTTAAGTCATGTAGGCGTCTCTATGCAAGAGTAGGGAAGAAAACATACATATATCTATTTATTAAAATTTTATTTTACAGATTCTTATGATTTTTTAAAGTGAATCTTCCTTCTCATTGAAAAAGAGAATGAGAAGGAGAGAAGTGTTTGAGGAAAAAAGAAAAAAACATGAGTGTAACGAGCGACGTGGACTATGCGAATCGATGCACAAGTCCTCCTTTTCTGCCTCATTTTAATTTCTCGTCCCCTTACTAGTTTCTCTCTTTCTCTCTCTCACTTTTCTCCCCCGCATCATTCTCACTCTCTCTCTCTCTTTTTCTTCATCCCCTATATACGTGTCTCAGTTTCTCGTTCGTCCTGTTAACTCTCTTCGACCTACGCCGACTCATTTCGCACCGTTATCGATCGCAAACTCTGCGCGTGCTCGAGAAACCATTCCCTTCCAACTTTATCCACTTCACCCCACTTCATTCCCATCCCACCCCCTCCTTAATATTTTCCCTTCCAACTCACTACCCTCCGGTTATTCTCCTAGTATGGATCTACGATTAATTTGACGTCATCGGAAATAGTCTTTCAGCTATCGATTCCCCGATCGAAATTAAAGATGAAGGTTAGTCGACTTTGTGACCAATCGGTCACCAAAGGACGGAATACCCTTTACAACTACATTGACGTAATTTAACGGAATGGTTATACATTTAGAAATGAATAAGTATGACTCAAGTATTAAGTGTACAACTTTGCTTCCGCTTTCCTATTCTACTATAATCAATCAAATATGATATTTGCCTTTAATAAAAGTTATTTGATACTAGCTTGGATAACAAATAAAATAATATTTATAATTATATATAATTTTCGTAAAGTCAAACGTAGAAAAATAATAACATTGAATGCAACGTTTAAATTTGACATTTAAAATCGATCATTTGATCAGTTCTGTTACGTTTCATATTAAATAAAAATTTGTCTGGATTCGAGCTAGAGTTATCTGTCCTTCTTGATCTCTTTTTAATGCAAGCGTAGACTTGTAATATGTAGGGGTTAAAAGAGGGAGAGTACGGTCTCGTTTTCCTTCTCTTTCGTGGTTGCAGGTTTCCTCGATTGATCCAGGCCACCGTCTGCACGCACTCGCGTGCAACCACCCCCACTCTTCATCCCTGTGTTTCTCTCTCTCTCTCTCTCTCTTTTTTTCTTTCTCTTCTCATCTAACTGCATAGACAGAATGAACTAGAGGGGAGAAAGAGATATAGGATGGTGGCAGGAAAGACGGAAGGAGACGAGAAACTACAACTTGACTACTCCGGAGAAAGCCATTGTTCTCTCTTAAAAACAACAGCCTGAAATACTGCACCGGTGCGAAGCCCCGTCCCAGCATTAACGTGAAAAATCTCCTAAGAGTCTAAGGTATTAGGGCTGGTAATAGTACTCTTGAATAATTCAATAATCAATTATTTTATAGGGACTCGAGCGCTACAATGGACTTTGGGTCTAACCTTTCATTGTATAATTTAATTTTTAAACTTTAATTACGTTCAACTTGAATATAATAAATATGTTGTTTTCAATTAGATAAAATTTAAGTTGACGAGAGGAGAGGAAAGAAGAAGAAGAAGAAGAGTGAAGATAATAATGACCAAAAACTTACAACTCCTCCCTCTGACGTTGAGACAGCACCATTTTCATGATCCTTAGATTGTTTGTTGCCTCTTACTGGATTTTTCGATAATAATTCGATTGAGCACGACTAGATTCTCCAGTCAGCTCTCGTTTTGTTCAATACCCTGCCTTCAGCATTGCCTGTAATACAGAAAAAATAAATTGATTAATGCAACGTTCAAGTAATTGAATAAAAAGGAAAAATTTGAAGATACAAATATTATTTATATATATATATATATATATATATATATATATATATGGATGATTTTGTTTTCTTCTCTTCGACAAAGTCAAAAGAAAAGAAAAAATTTGGGTGGAATATAAGTTGGTCTCGTTTGGAAATATGTATATTCCGGTCAATGCAAAAAGAAAGTACTAGTTATCGCGTCATCGGCATGAACAACGATCGATTTAAATGAGGTCGAAATACTTTTCTTCGCGGAAGGTACGAAGAAGGTACGAAAGTGAAAGGGGGCGGTTAATAAATGGAGTAACGACCACATAAGAAGGTTCATAAGGGAGAAAAAAAAAGAAGAGATTATGTTCTAAGCCATGTCCAAAAGCGTAAGATATCATCAAGAGGCCAACGTTATTAATAGTGTCGATATACATAAATATTTACATAATTATTTGCAAATAACGTCGCGCCATTGAAAATAATACTTAGAAGTTCGATATGTATTGCTGTTATGCGAAAGCATTTAGGTTAACTACTTTGCGCATTTATTACCTATATTAACTCATGACATTGGAATTCCTTTGATAAACCGGACAGATCGGATGAATTATAATATCGTTTCGCAATGACCACTTTGTCCCTGTCCCGTAAGCAAATGAATAAAAAAAGAAATAGAAATACGGAAAGAAAGGGAAAGAAAAAGAGCGCGCGAGAGAGAGAGAGAGAGAGAGAGAGAGAGAGAGAGCTAGAGAGAAAAAAGTGTAGGTGGAAACGCATCTCCTCGTTTGATCTCTAGTCTTCCCTTCTCTGATCTCATAGAGAAGTTATACCTGCGGTCGCCATTGCATTTTCGAGGAAACTGGTATTATAACACGATCCTGACACGAATAGAAAAGTGGGCTTGCAGGAGAAAGAAGGGAATGTGGCAGTGACCTTGCATTATTATTTCGGCTCGCTTTTAGATTCTACATGTACGTAGGAAGTAATTTTTCTCAGAAATAAAATATGTATGTGAGATTAGTATACATATATGTCGATACGCGTCATCGACACGCAATGATACGTAGTACGTAGTGATGAAATTGTGATATAAGGGAGGTAAATACCAATCAACCCTATTTGATGAGTGAAAAAATATTCTCCAAAATATTGTAATTTATTTTTTTATAAAAATAAATAAAGAAATATAGAATATATTCTCGGAAAATATCGACAAGTAAGTGAAAAAAAAAGAAATAAAAAAGGAAATGATGATAAGTAAGGTATATATAGGAAAAGGTAATTGCGTCTTAGAAAGGGAAAAGAATAAGTGAAAGGACCTTGACAATCACCAAGAGGGATGCGAGTTAGGAGAGGTGCGTCTAGGTGCCTTCTCATTATTAGGTGTCGCGACGCTTGAACGACGCCGTCGCAGTCACAGCTGCCAACAACGATGGCTATGACTATGACTATGACTACGACTAGGACACAATGACAACACGACGACGACGACGACGACGACGCCCAATCGATACACCACTACCCATAGTCCACCTACTCCTCTCTCTCTTTCCTACCCGCAACGTGTATATTTTGCTTCTCGTTCAAATATTCATATCGTTCTCTTTCCAACTTCACGATCGGACACGAACTAATGCGAAAGAGGTCATGATCGGCATTACCAATTTGTTGTTTTTTCTTTTTTTTTTTTAGACAAGAAAAAAGCCTAATTGATTATTTTATTTATAATACCTTTATATCGATAAAGGAATAACAACCTCATATATAGTACATGTTTATGAAAAAATCTTCTTTGATGGATGCTAAATAGAAAGATCATGTATTAAATTTGATACCAGTTATACTTATTCATTAATAGGATACAACGTACGTGAATAAGTATATATTTTTTATGTATTATTCATGCACATTTTCGAGGGATGTTAAGAAGATTGAAGAATAGTAAGAATATACTATCAGAATTTTCTCCCTCTCTCTCTCTCTCTCTCTCTTTATATATATATCTTACTCTTTCGTCTCTTTTTTTTATTCGAAATAACAAGAATTTTATCAATGAAGAAAAAGAAAAATATCGAAGAAACCCGAAGAGACAAATTTCACACGAGCTTGTACGGGACTTTATTCTGCTAGAGTATTCTTCCGCATTCCAACAAACCCATTATATATACAAACTTTTCTTTCGAGATAAGAAATATGTTTTCGATTTAATATTAATTTATGAATAAACATATTTTTCTTACTAATCGAACAAATCTAATAATTCTTGTAGTGACTGTAATAATAAAGAACATATACATGTTAATATTTATAATATTGGGGGTTTTAATTTCTTTCTTTTTCTCTATTTATCTATATCTATTTAGTTATACACCTGTTATTTATTTGAAAAGGTTAAAAAATGGTAAGCAAAATATGGAACGTTTTCCTCCTTTGTAAAAGAGCTCAATGCTCGTACTTCCGGGATCTTCGAAGTCGAGAGAGGAGACTTTGCCCTTTTCCGATCTCGCACACACACACACACACACACAACACTTATTCGTACTTGTTGGCTTCGTTTTCTTATTTCAATTCTATATATTATACATATATATTATATATCACTGGAATATATTTTGTCAATAATAATAAATGATTTATTTCGATTGTGTTCTATAAATAAAATATGATTTTGAATAGTAATAATATATTAAAAAAGAAATAAAAACGATCACATTGATTAAAAGAATTGTGATTGACGGAGAAAATGTTCTCTTGAGGAATATCTTAAATCCAGACGATCAATAAACCCACAGGAACGTTGTGTGTGTGTGTGCGTGCGTGTGTTGTTGCGTTATATATACACTAAGATGTAATATAAATTAAAATTTATCGAGTAAGGGGGAAAATAAGAATTTATAGTCGATCGACGCGTTTATCCTATTTAATATATTTGTTTAGACAACTAGAAAGTAACCTAAGTAACAACTTTTACACGTTTTCTTATCGATAAGAATACGAAGATGACAATGCTTCCTTGCAGATCTTTTTCTGATCATCTGTAATCGAGATTTATGATTGATACAATCTGTGTATCGTTTTTGAACATGTCAAAAATGAATGTATATATACATATGTATGTATATATGTATCTATGTAATACTTGAAGTAATCAAAGAAATCACGAATTCGTTGTTTGCAAAGCATCGACACCGACAAAATCGACCGTCCTTGATAATAGAAAGATAATTATTACGATAAACACATTAAGAAAAAGTAAATGAGAGAGAAAGAGAGAGAGAGATACATCAAACGATTAAAAATTCGCAAGAACTTTTATGCCAGGTATGACGTAGAGAGAAAAGACAACACTTCGAGAACGTTAGTGGATATGATATATGAAACTACGATTTTTAGAAAATATATTTAAACGTATTTTTTCTCTCAAAGCGAAGCATTTCTTTGACACAAATTACGGACAAAATATTTTCACGAACAATTCGAAAGTATTTTATTTTTTTACTAAATTTATTACTTTTGACAATATTACCGTATCACAATTACAATAATTTATAAGTTTTTAAACTTAACGATGTGATTGATTAACAGCTGATCGAAAGAATTAAAGAATGAAGAGAAAGAGAGAGAAAGATAGAGAGAAAGAAAAAGAGACAGAGACAGAGAGAGAGAGAGAGAGAGAGAGAGAGAGAAAGATAAAGGAGAGCCGAAGACAGGGCTGTCAAAAATCAGCGGTTTTTAACAGAAACCTATCTGATAAAACGATGTAATTGTTAAAACAAAGAATTAGATGGAATACACGACACGTGTTTGAGATGCAACTTGGAAACACAAATACAAAGGTTCTTATCGACTTCCTCATTGAAAGACGAGTCCATATCGTCACACTACGCAAGCGGTCATCGCAAAAAAATCAATTCGGAGTGACGTACAACGTGTATGGTTAGTTTATCAGGCGATTCGAATGTATTAAGCTGTGTTAAATGAACATACCAGCTTTAGAATCGCTCGTTCAAGATGATATTGTGACACGTCAAAATATGAGACCGTTTTGAACCGTTCGTATGAAACAACCGTTTGTTGTAAATCGTGAACGGCCATTTTGCCAGGACCCGTCACACGTCTCTTCGTGCTCTTCTCACTCTATCACCTTGTATCTCTATCTCTCACTCTCTCACTCTCTCACTCTTTAACTCTAACTCTACTCTATACTCTAACTCTCTTTCTCTCTCTCTCTCTCTCTTTCTTGCACATATATACAACATACACTCTCCTTCTCTGTAACGTTTTCCCTCTCCACCTCTTTCTCATTCTTTCTTTCTTTCTTTCTTTCTCTCTCTCTCTCTCTCTCTCTATCTGTCCCGCTCGTATTTTGTGAAATCGTCTGTAGCATCTATATCGCCGTCCATTAGAAATATGTGAGTAACGAGTCGTAAGTACTCACGTATTTTTCCAGGGTGTTGTATTAACGTTGGGATCCTTTAGATTCGAAAAATTCGTGTGAAAACCCGGGCGAGCACGACCATTGAAAAACCCTTCGAGATCACTTCTGCGATCGGACTAGCCGCAAGGTGGCGCCTTAAAAGATTTCGCTGGTCACGCATGCTCCTTGCCGCCGCGATGTCACGTGACACAACGACCTGCCCATTCCTTCACGATCTTTGTCGATGTTAGGCGATGATAACCGACCTTCTGTAAGGCTTACCACCCATGCTTTTTGTTCTGTTATTTGCATCTACAATATTTGTATTTATATCATATTCAGTGTATCGATAATGAAGTTTCTCATCTGGATATGTAGCGTCCGTCGGTAATGAAATTTTCGCAGCTAGCATTCTTATGCGTCGGTAATGAAGTTTCATAGCTCTTAAAATGTTTCATACGTCGATAATAAGATATCGTAAATTACAATGTTACCTACAATGAAATCACCCTCATGTTATATTTTATATATTCATTTGGTACATAAAATGTATAAGTTTGTGTAAATTTATATTCTTTTGAATTATAATTTTTATAATTTATCTTAATTTGAATTAATTTTTAACAAATAAAATAAAAGCACATATATAATACGTGTTGATAAAGATATTCTACTTTACGTTTCTTCAAAATTATATTGCATGTATCGAGTATTATAGTTTATAATATAAATCAAATAATATAGTAATATTTTAAGGTTGCATTGTTTTATATAAAATTCTAAATTCATAAGAAATTAGTTATTAAGTAACAAAAAAAAATTTTATCGATCCTGCCAGGATTCGAACCTGGAATCTTCTGATCCGTAGTCAGACGCGTTATCCGTTGCGCCACAGGACCAGGTTGCGTGGATACAATTACTTTTTTGTTTATTAAATATTTTACAAACCACCATAAGATATTTATAGTTTATTTTTATTTCGTATATATATTGTAGCAATTAAAAATTATTTTTATATTTAACAAAGTACTGAAGTTCTCTTAAAATTAGTATTCACTAAACAGCAAACTGTCCGTATAATATTATTCTACACATAAAAATGTCTAACTATTAGTGAATTATCAGCTATACTGCTATGTATGATTATACTCGTATTATATTTCATAAGCTACATTTATATATATTTGACTTAATCTACAAACGTAATTATTTTTGTTTGAATAATATACTCATTGTTGTGTTATTATCATTTAGAAACAATATCATTTAATTTTCAATATTGTCAACTGCTAATTTTATCCCCCTCTTGTTAGATACAAAATATACTCTGTTGTTAATACTTCTTCCACGAAAATTTTATATTCAAAGATGAAAAATATAACGGTGAGATTTTTATTTAAATCAATAGAAATGTAACACTTATTATTCTAGTTTCTTGTAAACAATGTAAAATATTGATAAGAACTTTATTTAAATTATAACAAAGAAGAAAAATAAAATTATTAAAATTAATTAAGAATTTTTACACGACCGTCCTGTAATTTTATATGATTAGGATTATAACGTTCTGATTTTCCTTTTTTTAAATTTCATATAATTGTTTAAATTAATATAAATTTGTTTTAACGTTTCTGTGCAGTGCTGACTTTGGAGGGGGATATTTTCATCGAAAAGAATATTATTAATAATATATTTTTGTAGGAGACGGTAAAGCGTCGTCTTATCTTTTAGATCTATCGACAAAGACGCTGGTTTGTAGCATAAGACGATAGGCATTTGTTCGATTTTAAGTAATCAAATACAACGGACGAAATAAAGGACGGTGTGGATGCGACGAATGAATGCACGAGCGACAAAGGAGAGTGAGTGTTGAGCGATGAAAGAAAGAGGGGTTCTGCGTTTTGTAATAGAGATTAAAATAAAACTGTTTTTCCCATTAAAAATCCTATATTATTTTTATGTTTTTTTATTTATTGTCAAAAATAGTGAACCTTGATTAAAAGAAAAACAATAATTCATTTTAACAGAAACTGTTATTATTTAGTCAACAAATTATGTATTTTAGGAAATTTTAAATTAAAGATTTGTTGTCTCGTAAATATTTATTTGTGTATCAAATTGAATACATATTTGAAAAAGAAAAATTTTATATCTACACATAAAATTAATTCAAGATATACAGGAAAAGATGTTCTAAAAACGTGGAATTTATTTTTTGTCTAGACATTATTTTAATTCATTTTTATTATGTTATAAGAAAACAGAAATGCATTTTTATTCATCTTCATGTAATAAAAATTGTACGAAAAAAATTGAAATTTTGTCAAGTGGCACGCTAGCATAAGTAGTATCGGAAAAGAAAAGAAAAATAATTCCCTCACAAAGAATCGAACGGTAACAACACGCGTGAGAAGCATGGAATTAGAAATTATGTATTTTAGGAATTTAAAATTTCCTAAAATACATAATTTGTTGGTTAAATAAAAATAGTTTCTGTTAAAATGAATTATTGTTTTTCTTTTAGTCAAGGTTCACTATTTTTGACAATAAATAAAAAAACGGCGTGCTATAAGCATCAAGATTCGATTTAAAAATGCCGCGCTTATACGCCGATATATATAGATATACAAAACGCTCGACACTCGATGGCCAAGACGAAAAATTCTCGCTACAGCATGAAAAAATATCATAGGTGGTATATAATACAGAACGCTCAACATTCGAGGGCCCTAACAAAAATACTCGCTATCGCCTAAACAAATAGAAAGAGAGAAATATCCATTTCTTTTCTCACTCGCACTCGCATTCACGACCGAGAGATCCCAAGATACGCACAATAGCTCGCTCACGTGTAAAAACCGACGAAGAGGCGGGGCTTGTCTCCCACTCTTAAACTCAATTTTACCAATATTTCTCGCTTATTTTTGCAAATATGAAGATACACCTTACACCATTTTTTATGTATTTTTCAATTTTGCACAACTTTTGTTTGAAATTTTTTTCGATTAAATGCCTAGATTCTGAAATATGGCTTTTTTACCCTTTTTCTTATAAATGCGCCATCCAATTGCAAAAAGATATGCACCGTTCGATTCAGCGTCGTCGAATTACCATTATATCAAGTTTTACCAAATTTAACAAATTGTCACAGTTTTCCTTTATTTGAGTGGATTAGATTGTATTGTAATCGTTTAAGAACGCGCGAATGCGAATGTATTTGCCTAATATCAAATTTCGTAAATAAATACTTATAAATATGAAATAGTCTAAGAGTTATCAGCAACGTAGTATTTTCAGATAAAGACTTCTTTCTGTCAGTGCGAGTAATGTGCTGCTGCATATCTATTTTTCATTCCAGCACGATGACTCACACCTATGGTAGGGGAAATATAAAAACCGCAGTATCTATAGGACGTCGACGTACATTGGTTGGGATGTAAGACCATTTGTACTATTCGGGCCTTACAATTTGAAAATTTATTTTTATGCAGTATACAAAGTTTTCTTGTGTATTAAATATTAAGAAAAAATATCGTAAAATTATGGGCATAATTATACATCATTTTATCAATCACATTTCAAGATTTACTTTCCTTGATGAAACATGAAAATTTAATTTGTTAGAGAATTATGTATTACATTTTCCGACATTGTAATACAAGAAGTTCGACCGCCATGACAGTTTAGACTGTTTTTGAAGTTTCATATTCCTTGTATGTGGTACATTGTAAATTTATGTATTATAATGACATAATTATTAACTCTGGTGAAAATACGTTATAAATATAAAGAAAGATGTGACTTCTTAAGTGTACGATTATTCAATATTCTGCAATAATAAATGATTTTAGCTCAAAAGGTTAAATTTATCGTTTCTGCAGCTCAAAATCAGACTGTGCACAATTTCTTCAAATTTGTATAACTACGGTAAGTAATGAAATTATAATTTATTGATAAATTATTGTTTTTAAATTATTTTCTAATTCGTAGATAAGATAAAATTCTAAATAAATTGTATATACACATATCCATGTAAAAAAGAGGGGTTGGAAAAAATCTACTTGCATTTTTTTTTAGTACTTGTTTGTAATAAATAATTTCGATTAAACCACAGTATTTTTAAATATTTTTGTCCTCTTAAATTAGAAACTACACGAAGAAAAGAAAAATAAATTACATGTATACGTTACCACATCGAATGATAACGTAGACATATAATGACATGAATTCTCTTTGTTTCTCTATTTATATATTTATATCATAGTTATAATCATACAGTTATATGTTTTTTTTATATATATAGTTATATCACTGAAGATGGCGCAATGGTTCGACAAGCAGTTTCGCACCGGTAAAGATTCAATGAAATACTTGAGAAGATCGAAACGCGCTGGTACAAACATTAAAAAAGTCAAATCATTCGATACGTCGATGGTAAAAAATAAAGAAGATTTTATGAATATAATAGGACTTGGAATGAAAGGGCCATTAAAAAAAGATGATGTAAAAGAAAATAATAATAATAATAACGTGATACTTATGAAGAAAATAAAAATAAATTCATTGACTATGTTAAATATACGGAAATGCAGTGTAGTTATTGTTGCTGAAAGGTGTCCAATCTGTAAATTACCCTTTAAATGTGTAAGTGACGTTGTATTTCACAAGATGATGCGACACGGAAATGATCCTGTTATAAGCGATAGTTATTTTCAATCTAATATTTTTACAAAGAAACAGTGTTTAAACATTCGAAGAAAAAGATCGCAAAATACTAACAACAATAATCTTTTTCGTCTTAAATTAAGGATTGGCGAAGAGATTATTTCGGAAATTAGTATGAATCGTAAACACTTGAAAGTCCCAAATTCTTCTTCATTCTTGCCGAAAATAAAGACTGTCAAGAGTCAAAAAAATGATGACTTTATTACGTTTAAAAATGATTCTGAAGGTAGTGTCGTTGGTATTGATTCTTTCGACTCGACTAGGAATCATTATGAGGACTATGTTGTAGGCGTTCAACCCTTCAATCGTATACAAACGTTACATGATTCCCTGTTAAACGAAGACTTTCGAAAGAATGATAATAGCAATCATTCAAAACTATTTTTAGGTGTTAAAGATAAAAATTTAACATTTAGTAACAATGAGACTGTATTCTCTATGAAATTATCCTGTGTGCGTCCTTTATCTGAAGACACTATAATAAATAATAACAAAAATTCGAATATATTTAATAATATCGCTTCCATCAGCGAATCTAATACATTCGGTAAAGAAAATAACTTGGCGAAAACACAATCGGTAAAAAGAGTTTGTGACGTTAATCCATCTGTAGAAGCTACTGAAATGCATCTAACTTCGCGTACAGAGAATGAGAACAAAAACAAGAAGAATCATGATGATAATGATGACGAAGAAATACAAGAGATACTTCGTATTACCAGAAGAAGACGGACAAATAATAACAATGAGAATATCAGATACAGATTGGATCCTCCTATAAACGAAGATTCATTGTCATTTGATCCCGAGGAAGAGTTAAGTATCATGAGAGAGAAGAGATACCATTTAGTATATACCATACTATGATATACTATCAAAATTCTTTCCGTCATTTGATTCTATAACAACGAGACTATTCGAGCCTGACAATAGTTCTGAACTTAGGTTTAGTAAAAGCGTCAGGAATAGACAAATTTTAGCCTTAACGTCTATTACCATTTTTGTATTATAAATTCATGTAGCGTGTATTTGTAACGTAACATATACGGGACGTTTTTATTCATTTTTCATAAAGTTATAATTTTTCGATATTACTTTTTTTTAAATTTATATTGGATTAAGTATAACATAATAAGAAAAAAGAAAAAAAAATTATATTTGTAGACAATATTTATAATAAAATAACTTTTATATAAAAATGAAACTCTGTGTTTATAATCTACTTTAATACGGATCGGGTTAATTTGACTCTGCGTTCTCTGATTTAATACTGAAAAAGAAAAAATAAACAAGAAGAAAGTTTATATAATAACGTTAAAATACAAAAATATTTCATTATATATGTATATCATAACGATCATGATTTATTTTTGAACGACGTGGACACTTCAAGTAACAATAAAAAATGAGGAATAAATTTATTATTGACAACAACAACAAAAACACTTGGATCACCTAATTAGAGATACATTCATTATTTATTTATTTGTTCCTTAATCATCTTCATAATCGAAAAATGTTCTTTTTCTCTTCATTTCTTCCAAGACTTGAAAACAATTTTCAATAACGTTCGACGTATTGTCTTCGTTTTTTCTTTCCAAGATAAGTTCCAACGAGCCGTATAAATTCTCTAACCGATTACTTTTCCAATTTTCCGTTGATTGGATGATCCTTTGTAGTAATTCTTGAAGCTGAAGATCAGTTATATTCTCGGTACTTGAAATATTAAACGATGCGCATGACATCTTGGCGCGTTTCGATCCCGATCCTTCTCCCGAGGCACTACATTCTCGTTTAACATTAACTAAAAAATGATTATATAGATATAATTATTGTATATATATAAATATATAAAAAAATAAATTTTTCTAAAAAAAAAAAATCATTTTTCGATTGTAGTTTATTTTTTTTACTTGATTTGGTAGCCGATTGAGTAGATCGAACAACGCCAATTTTATTTCGAGCTTTTGATCTTTTTGTCGTAGTTCCGTCTACCGCGTTTTCTATCGTCGACATAATTTTGTTTATTAATTCGTTACTATACTTAAAAAGAAACAGATGTTATAAAAAAAACTTTAATCAATTCTCTTACGACGTCCACGTTGTCCATTTAAATCCTTGTGCGTGTCCATCTTGGATTTTTTTCCATTTTCGGTTTTCGTTCTTTTCGGACCCATAATTTGTATAAAATCTATTATATTACCAAAACTTTTTTTAATAAAGAATAATTGCTAATAAAAAAAATTAGAAAAATGAAAAGACAGAATAACAAAATATAATACGATAATAAAATGGGTACATGATAATACCTTGCGAGGATCTGCTAGAAGCAGCATCCGATTGTGAGTTTGTAAAAAGCTGTAAGAAGAATGATTTACGTTCTTGCAAGCCAGGTAATGGTACTTCAAATACCTCATCTCGACTTCGATCGAACGAATTTTTGATCTAAACAAATTTACGAAATGTATGAAATATAATTAAACGTAAAAGTTATTAAGCAATAGATAATCTTTGTAATGTTATAATATTACATACTTCTAAAGGTAAATCCTCGTAAGTGGAATTAGCCGTTGTAAGAATCAACATGTAAACTGTATTATCGAGATCTCTCATCAGGGAAGCAAAAACCACGCGTGCTGTTTCGTCAACTAGGTTCCACCATGCAAGAATATCAGGAATATATAACAATGATGGTAAAGTACGACGTGCTCCTTTCACTTTCTATTGACAACAAAATTTATTATACATAAATGTATGTAAATAAATTATTACAAATTATGAAGAAAAATCTAAACGACAAATGGTCGATTAATATTTATCAAAAATCACCTGAATGATCGTTTCTTCAGCAGCTCTGCCAGTTTCTTCGAAGAGAGTTGTCACATCCAAAACGTGACAGGGCAAATGATCTAAATCGTGAAGCAAAGCTGGACCTAAATGCCGAGTATGTGAATCATCTTCGCCGCATAATAAAATTCTAGGACAGGTGGTCGATTTCGAATTGGCTTTGCCGATACTGTACGGATACGGAATAAAGAAAAAAAGAAGAAAAAGAATGTAAGAATGAAAATTATGTTACAACAATTCAACTTACATATCATCTGATGTCAACATTCCCGTTGGACAAAGAATTTGTAACTGAGATTGAATGCTTGACAAATTGCCTCGTAAAAGCGGTTGAATTTTCATCGACAAGGATTTTACTGGTGCTATAACGACTCTGTGAGACGCTGGAACGATATTTTCTTGGGCCTTCAGAAAATCTTGTTTCTCTACCTTCATTCGTTGATTGATTTTGTTTTTTTTTTTTTTAAATGTGGGACATTAATAATATTCGAATAGAATAACCATTCCGAGGATATTACCTTGAGGTGTCGCTCGTTTATGTAATGTCTTGATTTCAACGTATAAATTTCCGGATAATGTCTTCTAACGCAACACATGACAGCTTCAGCACAGAGAGCTTGCAAATCGCTACCACAGTATCCTATCGTTTTCGAGGCCAAATAGGCAAGAAACTTTTGAGGAGGCTTCTGCTTCCAGCTTTTAATGTGAACCTACAGTACCATTGAGTTTTGAAATCAACAAATTTCGTCTAGTACATATTATTTACAAGATAAAAAAATTCATGAAACGAAAAAATCTCTGACAAGAGTCAAACTACCGAAAGTATGTCTTTCCTAGCAGAGTAACAAGGCAAAGGAAAGTAAAGTTCTCGGTCGAATCTTCCTGGTCTCCTTAACGCCGGATCTATTGCGTCGATTCTGTTCGTAGCGCCAATCACTATAATTTCTGAATTGTTCTCCAGGCCATCCATTAGAGCTAAAAGCGTAGTCACCACGCTGGCGTGTACGAAATCCTGACGACTTGATCTTATCGGTGCTAGACCGTCAACTTCATCGAAAAAAATAATACAAGGTTTCGTTTGTTGAGCCTGCGTAACAAGTTTTATTATTAGATTGATCTATCAATTCATAATGATAATATCGCGTATCGTGCTAACCATAGTGAAAATTTTCTCCAGCTTTTTCTCACTTTCGCCAACCCATTTGCTCAAACAATCTGATCCCTTTCGTGATATGAAGGAGACCTTGCGATCAGAAGTACTACATTCTGATGCCAATGCACTGGCTACCAAAGTTTTGCCAGTTCCTGTTGACGAATGAAAATCGATGAAACTAGCCTGTTAATTTAATTCGCATCGTATTTTATTCGATTATTTTCGTTAAAATAAAATCTCATTGAAACTTTACCTGGGGGACCATAGAATAAAAGACCCCTTGGTGGTTTCAAATTGAACTTGGCATAAACATCACCATACATTAGGGGAAACAGGACCATTTCTTTCACTATTCTAATATGTTTTTCCAAACCACCGATATTTGTAAAATCTTTTTTAACCGACATATTTGGAAAAATTGGTGAGTTCGAGTGTCAAATGGAACCTTTTCTTCTTCTTCTTCTTCTGCTTCTTCTTTTCACTTTCTAATATGAGGATAAAAATCGTATTTTTGTATTTATTATTATTATTATTATTAAATACAAGTTTAAATTACACGAAGAAAAATATCGTCTCAGGAACGGTGTACTTTAAAATATATATACATCGTGATTAATATGTATACGTATATATACGTGTTCGAACGAGCACTTTTACTAGAATTTATACATTGTAATTTGTTACGATCGAATTTTTATCGTTGACATTATGACGTTTCGAAGGTTAAATCGATTATAGACATACGAATGTATAGAAGGGATTTTAAGTGAAAGAAGAAAATTACAAATGAACAAAAGAGAGGAGAGAAAAAGAGAGGAAGGGCGGGGGAGATTAATTCGATGCAATGATATGTTACGAAAAACTCTCGGCTTTATTAATTTAATGTTCTTTTTTTATTACTTTTTTTTTTTTTAATTTTTTTTTTTATTATTATTGTTGTTTTGCTTACTACAGCGTATATGACAATAAAATGGTTTACTTATATAATAAAATACATAAGGCAGTGGATGTTGTTCTTGCATCGACACTTTCCCTGTCATTCTTTCCTTTGAGTAATGCGCCAAAACGATACAATATGGTATCGGTTCACAATATATATACGTCTTATTAATTTATTACACGACATTTCGTAAACATATTCATCAATTCGCATAAATATTTCTGTAGCATTATTTTTTACACAAGGAAGTTGATCACAATCTCTTATTACCGTGTTAAGAAACCTATTTTAGTCGTTAGTTTGAAACCATAAGCTCGATCAATTTAATTAAAAGGCAGTGTCAACCACAAATATTACTCTCTCTCTCTCTCTCTCTCTTTTTCCTTGTTGATTTAATTTTTTATTATTATTATTATTATTTTGTTTGTTATATAATATGTATTTTTTCTTTCTTTCGTTCCCTTTTCTCTTTCTCCAAATTACTTCTTTTTTGCAACATTTATGGCGATACAGAGATGATAGAATTCAACGAAACTATGTAGCACCATATAATAAAATAACATAATAATAGTTTTCGATTTTTTTATATTTCAGATAGAATGTCAAGCAAATCCTGTATAAACGAAATAATGTCTTAGGCAATTCGAATAAATTTTCAATTGATATTTTTCTCTTTCGTTTAAGTATATAATTTAGTTAATTCATAAAATAATTAGGCCTTTTTAGGAAAGTATACAAATTGCAATTTCATACTTTAAATACTCGTCTCTTATAAATTCGTATATTATTGTTAATTGAAATATGTAATTCTATCTTCTTTCATATTTAAACAGGCCAGTATAGTTCTTTCAGGATTTACCTAGTTATTTCACGAATTAACGGATTTCACAAAAGTAACGCTACATATATAAAATTTATTATTATTATTATTATTATTATTATTATTATTATTATTCTACTGTTTATATAAAAACATATCGTTGACTGAGAAAGTCTTACTATCGAAGCATTCACTTTGTAAATGTGATCATTCACTGTAAATTACAACTTGGTAGAATTTCGGAAAGTAAATATTTATATATTAATAGTCCACATAAAAATAAAGAAATAGTTTATGTGCTTCAAAATAATTTTTTCTAAACTAGACAAAGTGGATCATTTAAAAGGAAAGTTCGTTTTATATATTATGTGTTGCTGGAATAATAATAAAAAAAAAGTCCTTTTTTTTTTTAAATTCTTCATATACTTCATATCACATACTTATTTCTTCATATCTATTGAAATATTTTAAACACTTTGTTCAGTTTAAAAAAAGTTATTTAGATTTAAATTATGTTAATATATTTTGAAAATCTATTATACAGGCATACTCTAGCATTAGCATAGATCAGTTTAAAAAGCAAGTATTATTTTAATAACAATCGTATGACATATTTTTTTCTGAAATGGACTAATACATTATTTCTTTCGATATAGTAGAACTTTTTTCTCTTGAATCTTACATATAATAAATTGTTTTATAGACTAAAATCAAGATATATTATATATGTGTTAACCTGAGCAAGAGAAAGTATCTTTCCTTCACAGTTCCTTCACCGATTTACTTATACGGACAACAAACAATACTTATTTTTACGCCATTTTAAACGTTAAAAACGGCGGAAGCAAAGTTGTACACCTAATAGTTCCATCGGTTCTATAGAAATTTGTTTTTCTTATGTTAATGTAACAATATTAGTGTATAGAAATAACGAATATTATTAGGAGATTATATTACTCAACTGTTTTATCATAATGTTTTAGTATTTACAGTAAAAATCATTCGCCAAGTGTTAAAGTATAGTTTAGCAGTTAGAAAAATGGAATTAGAAAAACAAAATAAAAAGAATATTAATTATAGAAATATTAATTTTAATAATATATATATGTTACGGTCAATGTAGAAAATACGTGCATTGTATAGAGTGTCCACTAAGATTGGGCAATGTATATTTTGAGTATGTTTTTCGTACATTCGATCTTAAACTCTTGTAAATGAAACAAACCACGACAGGTGTACACAGGTGCATGCACACGTTTCTCAACTGTGTAACTATAAGAACTTAATTTTCCAAACTTCCATGTTGTAAGGACAAAAAGAGGTAATATAAAAAAAAATAACGAATTCAGTTATTATTAATTAAAGATATATTCTGCTATTTTGTTACTATAAAAATCAGCGTGGTGCTTGGTTTCTGTTAAAAGTTTAACTTCACTCTCCCCTGCTCTAAACACCCCCCCCCTTTCCACTGAAGCATATTTTAAAGATTGATCGAAACTTGTTACTGACATTGTGTACAAATTTTTTAATTTCCATGGTTTGTTTTACTTATACGAGCTTACAAAAAATTTCTTCCCCTCGAGCTCTAAAAACAGCCAACTGAAGCATATATTCTACTTTGACCAAAACCATCTGGGCATTGCATAGATTGACCGTAACATATATACATATGGTTTTACTTATAATTAATATACCACTATTAATTATATTATACGTTTTTTTTTTATAAATGTTAATTATTGGCTGAGATCAATCGTTATTATTTACTTTCAGATATTATATAATGATTGTAAAATATATGCACGTGGGTGAGTTCCAAAGATTTTAGCTTAACATAGAGACAATTTTTCTCGGTTAAACTCACTTTTATTTAAAAAAAAAAAACAAATAAAATAAAATAAAAATTATTTTTTAAGGCTCACAACTTTCTTACTCACCCTCGTATATACTTCGTATAAGGAAATTAAATTGCACGAGTACAAGAAATTCAAATTTATATTGTTTCTAATAAAAATAATATATATGAAGTAGAGAATATGATTTATAAAAAAGAAATGTTTGTTTATCATGGAAGATTTATTAAAATTAATTTCTTTCACTATTTTCTATTAAAAATTTTTATAAAAGAATAATAGAAACGTTTCTCGCGAAAGCACAAAAAAAACAGAGTTAATAAAATACTTTTGCAGTAAGATTGAAATAGCAATGTTTTAAAAATGATTTAAGTATGTGTGTATGTTCGTTATATATATTAGTATATAGAATAATTAATATCCAATAAAATAAAATGATAAAGAAAATACTAAGGTTTTGAAAAAACTTGTATGACATTTATTTTTTATGAGAATGTGTGTATGTGTATATATATAAAAATTATTCGTTTGATATTTATTGTTATTTACATTAATTTATCAACAAATAAAATCATGTTTTACCTAACTCTGTTGTTAAAAGAGAAACGCTAGAAAATGAAAGCTTTTTTTCAGATTCAGTCTTTTAAGGTCTATTTGCTAATAAACATTAAGTAAAATATATACTATAATTTCAAATAATGACGACATTCCTGTTCGGAATCTTGAAGATTTCTTATGGTAACATAACTTCACATTTTCTTAGAGAATCAAATACATATAATGCATTTCTCTTTCGCCTTTTAAATTGTCTTGTCTTCGATTTTATATAAATGCACTAAATAACACATTGCAGCATAATAAAGACTTGTCTCATAAATGGTGGCAAAATATTTTAGTTTGAACAACACTTTTTTTTTTTTTAATATATTAAAACTGACACATTTACGCATGTTATCTGGTAACTATCATCTCACAGTAACGATGTAGATCACAACCAGTATATTAACTTATATCGAAGACAATATATGTCGTTATAATATTGATACTTTTTCATATTCCTTTTCGCACATCAAATTATTCTAAATTGATTAGAAGATTTTCCATTGTTTCGACTCTTATACTGTTAACAGGCTAATAATCTATATATTTGATAACTTTGGTTAAAATAAATTGGAAATAATTGAGGATTTCTTTCTTTTCTTGTCATTATACATTATGTTTGTTAAGCACACGTTTATCAAATGTTTTGCCTAAATTATCAAGTTTTGAAGTGATTTTATATTACATGACATTATCACACTAGATACATCGCGTAGATTATACAAATCAAATGATAATAAAATCAATGTTTACACTGCACATACAACTTAAATTGAACCCTCAGCAACACGATGTAATGTAATACAAGATGTAAATGATTTCATTGAATTTCTTGTGACTTTGTGCAATAAGATTTACATTTTATCTAAAACTTCGCATATGTAAACCTTATAAAAATAATATACTATTGACCCTATAAATACAATAAAAGAGAAATTAATTTGCTTATAAATAAATTATGCATAAATAAAATTTAAATACCTTGATAATATCTCAATATATGATTATTGTTTACAATATCTGGAATGTATTTACACTATTTTCTTATATATTTGGATTCTAATTTTTACAAAGTGGAAATTATTTCTTTTATCACGAATCTAATTTGTATGCATTTATTTCAAATATAAAAAGATATATAAGACATTAAAATATTATTAATCTATTGATTCAATAATTTGTAGTATCAAGGATAAAAAAAATATTTTATTTCTTTAACATCTGTAAATGAAAACTTTTTTTTATATTAATATTATCTATATGATTTCTTCTCAGCTAGATTTACCGATTAAATCCACTTTGTAAAATTAATATTTATCAGGAATATATTTATCGGAGCTAAATATTTTATATTGCATGTAACGTAATCTGTGATAGCATATAAAATAATATAAATTTAATTGGTTCTATAATTTGGTAATATATATGTTGTATGACAATTTTACAACATGCTAATGCTACTTTAAATGGAATAGTTTCTTTACAATTCCATGTATTAGCAAAGTTCGCTTAAGTACATAATGTACTAATTTACCATCATCTTTGTATGACCATGTGATTTACATGTTTTTAGTAAAATTTTTATTTTCTTTCTTATTATTATTGTATTGTATAGAAAACTGAATATGTAATTTAAAAAATGTTCGTATTTCTCTTCGTCTCAGTTTATAAAATTGATTTTATAAAATGATTTTATAAAATGATCATTGAAATAAAAACCACGCGCAAGTACATATAATATCAAACAATTAGAAATGAAAACTTTCTAGAAGATTTTAAATTTGACACTAATAATAATAAATAATATAAATAACTGTCAACTATAAAAAGAATTATTTATAAAATTAGGAAAAATGTTTTTATTCTTCAATTTTCTATTGCCTTTTTTTTCTATTTGTTTACAAACAGTCAATGCAATTTGCAAATAATTAAGTTTGTTCGTCTCCTTAAAGAAACATTTCTTTTGAATCTTATCACTAGACTGTGGATTTTTATGTGGAGAAAATTCATCGAAATATGCAAAAAAAATACAAGAAATATACAAACTATACGCTAATACTATGCGGGATATATGCTTATTACATATATATGTGCCGATAATAATGACAGTGGACTAAGTCAAAAAATTTGAAAAATTTATTTTACGATTTATTTTTAATATAAGTAATTTCAATTTGGAATAAATCATAAAATTAATTTTTCGGAATGTTTGACTTGATTCATTGTCATAATTTCTGGCACATATATACCATACAGATTTATAATGATAAATGATTTTATTGTCGTTTGTTTTTTTTTAATTTGCGTTACGATATATAATAATCGTTTTTTCTGTGAAATAGTATCGCTTGTTCAAAAAAATTAATTTCTAAGCCGAAAGGGGTATTACCACGTCATAAGATGTGATCGTACATATTTAAATTTAATCCAGTATCAGACTTGAACATATTCTGGTTCTTCTGAGTAGATGTATCTCATTTCAAATTTATTTAACTACCTAATTTAAAAATAATTATTATTATTTGCTAACGTTAGGAATTTTTGAAAGCTCATTGCCGCCAATACCAAATTTTGCTAATTTAAAAATAATACCATACAGAAATAGTTATTTGTGGTTTCATCTACAGAGATCCAAATATTATGTACTGTAATATCTTTTCAAATGTCTTGAAAATATCATTCCTAAAGATCTCGCAGATAACTTATTCTCAGAGTTGATTCATCTCATCTGGTATATTTTGGCCAGTATATTTTTTGAGAAAATTTCTTCACGTTATATTAGTCATACATTGCAGAGACATTTTTACAACAACCATTACTTGACACATATCCCTAAAAAAATGGATTTTTATTTGGAACTTGCTTCTGAATTTGTTATTAAAGATATCTTCTTCGATAATTAGACTTGTATGATCTATCCATTTGTTAATTATATGTGTTCAGTTAAGAATTAGTCGGTAAGTCTTACACATGGAAGTATCACGAATTAGTTCACGATTCATCAAGTGTTGTAAAAAGAAGTGACAACTGAAGAAAAATATGTAAGATATTCAATGATTTGTCTTTTATGTAAAATATGAAAAACATATGCAATTGCATAAAAATCCGCAGTCTACTCATTATACATTAATTCGACTATTATAATAATGACAATCAGTTGTAAATATTTTATATTTGGCAGTTATAAGAACTGAAAAATGTACGGCACTAAATTTTCATGTGATATTTAAGTTCTGTTCTTTTAGTACCAGTACATAATACGTCTTTTTTTTATGATGAAACTACAGATTAATTTACATTTTCTAATGCGTATTTAGTTGACTAACTTTTTCGTACAAACTTATCTTGTACTCTTCAAACTTTTCCAGTTCCTTGAGTAAGTCCTACAAAATAATATGTACATATAAATTATGTATATATATAATATTTGTAAATTTAATACTAAAATAATTATCATATCTAAAAATATTTCTATATAAACAAAATTTTAATATTACATAAGTAACATTTTAATAAAATAAAAGAATCTATTTTTTGTGTTATAATATATTATATACAGGATGTTCAGTATAACGTTTTAAGCATTTTTTGTGACATTATTGAAAATTTCTCTAAAATCGCGACGACTGTTACACTGAACATTCTGCAAAGATATATAAATATTAGCGTATATATTTACCTTTGGCAGTGATTTCCTATCATAATGATGCGCGTATCTCCCTACACATCTACTTAATTGCACATAAATGTCACACAATACCTCTACGGGAAAATCCTTTGTAACTTCTACAGTGTGTAACCATGCAGACTCAAGTTCATTTTTATCAATAATTACTTTATCATTTTCATCAAATTTTGATAAACTAGAATCGCTCTCAATTGCAAATGATAATTCATCTAAACTTTCTCGCCTGGACGATGAACTTGAAACATCATTTCCAATATTTTTATCATCCTCTATCAAAGATATTTCAACTCTTTCAAAATCATGAATTCGTTGTTCTACCGTATTATCATTATGATTTATGTGAATATCCTTGTAGTTTTCGTTTTGAGAATCATTCTCAGAATCAGTGTTATCAAATAATGGTACATGACCGTTTAGAACACTATTTGCTTCTGTTTCAAATTCTTGAAATTTCTCTAAATCTATACCAACTGTGGTTTCATTGGTTAGACATACCTTGTTACTTATTTCAGATATACTATCATCAAAGCTAATTTTTTTTTTCTTTTGCACTTTCTTTACGTAACCTCTAGCCCAAGCAGGAATTTTACGTTTTCTGGAATGACTAAATCTTTTCCCATTCACGGATAGTGTATTATTTACTACTAATTCAGTATCTTTCTTATCATTTTTTTCATTTGGTAATGTAATTTCTGTTTTTGTATTTTTATTTTGTGTTTCGTCATTATGGCCAGTTTCAATAATTTTACGACTTTTAGATATTTCACGACACTTATCTTCAAAATCAGAATCTAATTCAGCCTTTATTAGTGCATATGCATTATCGCGTAGAGAACAGGCACGATGTCTAATCAGTTTATCTGCTGGATCTCTGTGTGAAAAGGAAAAAATAATATAATTAACATACAATAAATTACATATAAAATTCAATAGGATCAATGAAAAGCAGATCTAATGTGAGTGGTTTTCAATAAGTGCTCTGTAGAATAGCAAATAAATACAAAATATAGGTGTTTATTAAAATTAAAAATGAGAGGTGTGTTAAATAAATTGAAAACCACTTTAACTACAGAGCAACAACAGCAATGGATAATCAAGAACTACCTCTTCAATATCCCAAGGGAGGGCCTATCACGCAAGCTGACATGAAAACATACAACATGAACGTCAATACGAATTTTTGGCAATATGCCCAATGACATACGCAAATCACATTATTCATTCTTTTAATAAACACAAAGAAATATCTTATCTATTTTTTATATTATTTTATCACTAAATATATAACATGAATTAATAAATGTTATAAACTCACTGTATACTTTTAAATTACGAGAAAAAATATTTGTTAAATATATTATTGTTTTCTTTTTTAATTTATTTTTTAATTATATATGTATATATACTAACCTATCTGGATTATATTCCAATGCATTTTTACAAATGAGATCAATATCATCAAGAAAATCTCGAGCACAGAGGTAACAATGCATATCAATTTTAGTCATCATAGTCTCCAAATCCATAGGTTGCTTTATTATCATATTATAATCGGGTACTTCTTCGGTATCTACAGGTTTCGTGAACATGAAAAATCTGTAAAAAAAAAAAAATATAATAGATATGATTATATTGTATATTTTTTTTTATATTGTTCTTATACATGTTCACACGTGAATATATATATAATATAATTTTATATATTAAAAACTTATATATATATATATATAAATACATACTGCCGATTCCTAGCAAGCTTAGCACATATTTCCCTCAAGAAAATTCGAAGTTCTCTTAAAGATACTTCTTCTTTTTCAAACAACCTTTTCTTTTCTTCATTGGATAATTTCTTTGGCATTGGATCCGGAGCCAAAGGAAGTTCCTCTAATACTTGAACTTTGTTATTCTTAGTTTGTGGTTGTTTTAAACTTTGAATCATAAATATGGGTTTGAAAAATTTTGATCTTTGTTCTGAATTGGGAATTTTCATAGTATATACTTCGCCACGAAGTTCACTGAAAAGATTTTTTAATTGCATAGGAAGATCCTGATATGTTTCGTCACTAGTTGCAAGAATCAATATAGGTAATGAAGTATCTAGTGCTGCAATACGACACAAAAAAACAGCTTTTACAGTCTCTGGAACAAGTGGCCACCATTGATCAATGGAACGTATATAAATAATGGACGGTACATTTCTGGTAGCTTCATTAAACACCTACCATAAAAAGTAAAAAAAAAATATATATAAATATATATAAAAATATTTTTGTTATATTTATATAATAACAGATTTAATTAATAACTGACCTGTACACAGGTTTCTTCTGGAGATCGTGCACTTTCTGCAAAAAGTGTACTAACATCTAATGTTTGTACTGGTAAATGTTCCATGTGATGTAATAAAGCTTGTGCTAAATGAGGTCCTTGACCTTTAGATAGATTGCCACCAGAAACTAATAATCTTGGACGATGTATTCCTTTAGTAACTTTCACTCTAAAACGAAGAATATTTATTTTAAATAGTAAATACTATTATGCACTTTTTTTAAAAGTATAGCATTTTGTAAAAATATTTCTTACTTTGCCATAGCAGGATTAACACCTTGAGGAAATGTTCCTTTTACTAGACCAATCAATTCTTCCAATGAAGGACCTAATAGAGGCTCCATAAAAGGCTGTAATTTTCTGCCTGCACAAGGAGTTACTCTCTGTGATGATGGAATTAGAATAGAACTTGCTTGCATAAAATCTTGTTTTTTCACCTGCAAAACGCATGTATGAGTTATTACAAAGATTATCTTATATATTTCTCTATATAAATTATTAAAAAACATACTTCTACTCGTTGAGGATCCAAAAGTAATCTATTGCTAGTTGTGTAAATTTGTGGATATGTTCTTCTTAATCCTTGTAATACTGCTTCAGTGCATAAAGCTCTTAAATCCGAACCACAATAACCAGTTGATTTTTCAGCTAATATTTCTAACAATTGTTCACTTGGTGGATTTTTCCATTTATTAACATGAATTTTCAAAATTTCTAATCTTTCTTTCATTGCAGGTAAAGGAAAGAATAATTCACGATCAAAACGGCCAGGTCTTCGTAGTGCAGGATCAATTGCATCTACTCTATTTGTTGCACCAATTACTATAACCTTTATTACAAAAAAAAAGAAATTAATTAATTTAACAGCAAATGAGTGCATCCGTGTATATGAATATATTTATCTTACTTCTCCTCTATCACTAAGACCATCCATAAGTGCTAAAAGGGTAGATACAATGCTAGCATGAATTTGATCTTGCTTGGTACTTCTGACAGGTGCAAGACCATCAATTTCATCGAAAAATATAATGGACGGTTTCATTTGTTGAGCCTGCTCAAACAACAATCTTAATTGTCGTTCTGACTCCCCAACCCACTTTGATAAGCAATCTGCTCCTTTTCTCATAAAAAAGGCCATTCTTCTACTACCTTGACTACATTCATTTGCTAATGCTCTAGCTATTAATGTTTTCCCAGTTCCTGTAACAAAAAGTGATTAATATAATACTTCAATAAAATTATTTAAAAAATAATTGTAATTTTTTTAATATTTAAATACAAAATATAAATTTACCTGGTGGGCCATGAAAGAGGACACCTTTTGGAGATGTGATATGATATCTTTCAAAAACTTCTGGATACATCATAGGAAAAACAACCATTTCCTTAAGGCAATGAATGTGTGATTCTAAGCCACCAACATCACTGAACCTAATATTTGTATCTAATGTAATAGGATTTATATCTGCTTTACGATCTGGAGGACCGCCTTGGGGTATTGCTGATTGCCTAATGAATTAAGTAATGAACTAATAAAAAAAGTTTGATATAACTATTAACATCTATTATATTTGTTTCTCTCTAACTAACCTTGCTTTTTTCCCTTTCTTTTTATCATATCGTTGCGGTTCTGAATCACTAGAATCACTAGAACTTGTACTTTTGCTTCTGTGCTTTCGCCTCCTCATAGAATTGCTTAGCACACTCCGAAGAGCTCTTATAGATCGTCTAACAGGCTCAACGTTGGCTTGAAATCTATCTACAGTTGGCTTTTTTTGACGTAAACTGTATTTTCTAGGGCCAGGCGAATCTGATGATTCACTTAAATCACTATCTACGACTATAAAAGAAAATAATATAATTATGATTTATATATATTTCCACACAATATAATAATATAATATAATAAATGGATACCAGACCTGCAAGCTTCTTACCCCTTGGTAATTGTCGTTGGGTAGTTCTTCTAGTGCGCTTAATACGTGTATACATGTCTTCGTATCCCTGCACACATTAAATGTTGAATATAAATACTTACATAAATATTATGTCGACAGCTTTAATATGATTGTATACTAATCTTATTTTATATATTAATCTTACTTTCTATACTTTTTTTTTTACTTGATATAAATGTAAATCTAAAAAAATTAAAACTCTTTAATTGCTTACGCCCTCATTCTCAGAATTATCATTGTTTTCTTGTTTTTCACTCCCATGTGAACTATCTTCAGGTTCATCTTGTTCCATTTTTGATTTTACAGATTTATCTAAAGAATTGCCGCATAGCCTAGTTACAGGTCCTTCTCTAAGCCTACATGGACTACTAGATTTACTTGTTCTGTCGAACAAAATTTTTTTAAAATAATAATTAATCTATATTAGTGTTAATATAGATATAGATATAGTGTAATATGATGAAAATGTTCACCTTGTATCCTTTTCTTCATTTGACGTTCTTACTTCAGACTTACTTCTTGTTTCTAATTTATCTTTATGTTCTCTTTCTGGCTTTTCTCGCCCTTGCCTATCTTTATGTTCTCTAATATCTTTATCTTGTTCGGATTTTTCTCTAAGATCACGATCAGATCGTCCCCTAAGTTCTCTACTACTTTGATGATCATGATCAGGCCTATCTCTAATATGTCTGTTTGAATTTTTATTAGGAGGATGATTTTCACGTGATCTTAAAGGCATACGATCGCGCAATTCACGCTTTCTATCAGGTACTTCATCTACCATTTCTTTATCAGATGAAGATCCATGTTGTTGAAACATAGGATATCCTTTTAAAGTTTGTGTTCCTATAACATGATTTATGAATAAAAATTATCTATGATCTATGCTGTTATATTAAATCACAGTAATATATTTTATCGAATTAAGAATGTATTAACATTCTTTACCTAAAATCCAACTAGTATTGAGGTTGTCATAGGTTTGCATTCTATTACGTGTACTACGTCGTACACTTAAATTACTTCTAGTAATATGCGTGCTAGTACTACCATGGGAGTGAGATCGTAAAGTACGTAGTGTTTTTGCCCTTCTAACCGAATTGCTATGGGGATTGAATATATCTTCCTCGGTATCCATTGAATCCAAGGTAACATCATCATCTGACATAATCTGTTCAATACTTTTAATCTTCAATTAAATATATCGATATATTATTGAGTAAAGTTTACTATAATCTTTTCTATTTAATTTAAAATATATTGCATCATATAAAAATAAAAATGCTTTCTTTTTATTAATATAAAAAATAACATTCACAGATATATATAAAGAAAACTTCTACGTGAGATTATTACTGAAGTAAAAAAAAAGCTTATAGTTTATTATTGAGCAACAGACCCATTTAATTATATTTGCAAATTACTCATAAATAAATAAGAATAAAAATTTGAAACGCATCAAATTTAACATTATTAAAAAAGTAATTTTAAATAAAATCACATAAAAACAAGCTATATAAGAGAGATTCTTAATGAAATAAAAATAAACAAAATATTTGGATGTCCATTTTAATTTTGTACATACATAGGTATATAAAACCGTGTAACTCTTTTTGAAGGATATTTTTTCATTAATCTATAAATAATAAATATATGAGAAACAAAGAAAATTACCTTCATTGGGTTAAATCTTGCCAATATAGAAATTTCTCGTAAAGAAACTACAAAGGCCCGTCATATGTTTCTCTTGAATATAATAACTATACTCTTCGAATGATTTGCTTAACACGCAAACTAATAATTTTTCGAATGGCGACAGGCAATAGAATATTACTTAAATTAGCTCTTCTATTTTTTATATATATAAAACCGAACATAATTCACAAATAAGCATTACAACGAACGTCTCAGTAAGGCAAATTGAAACTTTTCTCCAGGGTCGCTTCCTATTGCAAAATATGTATTCGAAACGGGTACACATATATACAAACGAGACCGAGCTTAGGCTGAAATTAGTTACTAAAGGACTACAAGCATTCCATTACAAACCTAACTTCACTTACCAGAGTTCGCCTTAAAAGATGCAATATTATAGATGTACGATCGAATAAAGCAATGAAGATAATATGCAGTGTATGAAAGAAAAAGAGAAATTTCAGATCTTAGTTTGATTAATGTCCGCCAGGGGGTACTTAAGAGCTGAAATCAATTTACACGTTGACTGATCTTGATTACTCTGCTTGTTCTAAATTGCTTATATAATAATTTTTTATTAATATTATTTATTTTATTCATTAATTATGTTACTATTTATATTGTATTACATGCTATTGATATTAATATAAATTATAAACTATTCAATATTCAATTTGTTGTAAGTATAGACAATTGAGATGCTAAATGTCCCAATAAAAAATATAATAATATGCCATTAATTAACTATATTCATTTATTATAACCAAAAATATATTGAAACATAATGATTCATTCCTAGATTCTAAGATTGAAGATCCTCTTATTATGTATGTTTTCATATACACTCTGTGTAATTATAAATGTTATATGTCATTAGCTTAGCATCATTTATACATTTATTTACATATATAAAATAAATTAAAAACATAGAATTGGGAGAAGGGATTTAATCAAAAAGTTTAATTTTATTGTTTTTATTTAAATCTCAATAAAATAAAATAAAATAAACAAATGAAACAATTATTAGATTGAGAAATATTCATAGAAAAACTAAATGTCTATTCTTTACATAGACAGTATCATTATGCATGAATTTTATACTTTAGCAGTAGAATAACATAGAAATATAAAAATAGACATATTTTCAAATATGGATTTAATTTGTGCTTATATGCAAATAGCTGATTCTATTGTTTTATACTTGTACAATAGCTTTACCAATGTTTTGCCCTTTTAACATTCCAGAAAATGCATTAAACATATTTTCGAAGCCTTTTGTAATTGTTTCTTTATATTCGAGTTTGCCTTCATTAATCCATTGCAAATTCTGTTTTATCCCTTCTTGCAATTGATCATTCCAACGTGTAACTAAGAATCCTTCCATCTTCAGTTGATTGAAAATCATAGCTGGTTGTAATAATACACATTTAGGTAGAGAGGAGTGATTTGTATTATATGACGAAATACTGCCGCACACTGCTATTCGACCAAAGGTATTCATTTGGTAAATAATAGTGCTAGAAATATCTCCTCCAACCTGTATAATTAAATGATCAGTTATATATATATATATATATAAATTCATAAAATACATATAAAAAAAAAATTAAAAAATGTTCTATTCCAACATACATTATCAAAATACACATCAATACCCTTTGGAGCAGTTTTCTTTAATTCCAAAGATACATCTTGCTTTTTGTAATTTATGGCACTATCAAAGCCTAATTCATTTACTAGCCAGTTACATTTCTCATCCGAACCAGCAATTCCAATAACATTAAGACCAAGAACTTTCTTCGCTATTTGACCTACGTGAGATCCAACCGCACCAGCAGCTCCACTTACAACAAGTGTTTCACCACGTTTTGGTGAACAAAGTTTCATTAGACCAAAGTATGCTGTATTTCTGTAATAAATGTGTTATATACATTTATTAATTCAAAATATTCAATTATTGTGACAATTCTAAGAAAATGATTTCTCGATACCCTGGCATTCCTAAAACTCCTAAACTTAAAGAAGGAGATAAATCTCCTATGTTTGGTAATAAATATGGCTTTTGACCAGTAAGTTCTAATTTTGGAGGTATTTGTGGATTAACTATTGTATGAGTTCTCCATCCAAAATATCCAACTATTCTTTTACCAACTGGATAATCTGGATTCTTTGATTCAATTATTTTACCGACTTGAGAACCTATCATAGTAATACCAAGTGGAAACTGTACTACATATGGTCTCATGTAGGGGTCAACAGATAAATATTCTGCTTCCACAAGAAATTCTGCAAATTTATCAAAAAATTTATGTTGTATAAATTCTTAAAAAAAATGAAGATATTCTTATAATTACTTATAATATCTTCATGCTTGTTTTTATAATCCATATCATTCAAAAGTGAAAAATATAAATTAAAAAAGTTTATCTATAGTCCGGTCAATTTAGACATAAAAAGAGTGGTCAAATAACAAAAATTGCCGGAAAGCCAAATTTTGGTGGAGAGCTGTAGTTTACCATTACAAATAAAGTCTGAAAAGTCCCCATCGATTCTATGTGTGCGTTAAAAGTTATTCAAGATCAAAGGTCGAAATTTTAGGTTTTTTGGATTTTGCTCAAAAACTTCAA
>NW_014569560.1:1386050-1424378 GCF_001313835.1 Polistes canadensis | reverse complement strand
TTAGAATCGCGATATCTCAGGAATGGGAACTCTTAGGAAAGAAATCGTTAAGACCATTTTTGTAGAGAATTTTAAGATCTACAACTTTGGTTTGAAGTTTTTTTTGATAAAACTTACYGTTTTTGAGCAAAATCCAAAAAACCTAAAATTTCGACCTTTGACCTTGAATAACTTTTAACGCACACATAGAATCGATGGGGATTTTTCAGACTTTATTTGTAATGGTAAACTACAGCTCTCCACCAAAATTTGGCTTTCCGGCAATTTTTGTAACTTCAAATGTCTAAATTGACCGGACTACTATGTCTATCATAATTATATCAATAGATATATATATATCTCACTCTTTTATTTACATATAAATCTCGATTTTGACGAATCATGATGAGTTGTCTAATCGATAATAATAGATCTGTGCAACATACCGCCATCGGAAATCGATGGTAAATCTTCTTCTATTAATTTCAAATCCGATGGCTTTGGTTCACCTTCAAAATGTTTAACGACCACAAATCTTTTTGCTTTTACCATTTTTTAACAATATATTTAAATTATATATATATATATGTGTAAATTATAAAATTTGGAAGAATAAACAATTACGTGTTGCCCGTACAAGAGTTAAACGCTGAATGATACAAGGCTATGAGATATCTTATATCTGTACGTATTGAGTATATATACATACATATATTACATAACAGTAAACGTGTTTGTGTTTATCTGGAGAAAAATTTTATGCGCACCTAAAAATAATATTTTATAGCTTGGTATTCGAAGTATACTGTATTAAACTAAAATTGTTACATATCATATTTATGTATTTTTTATTTCAGAGTACTAACTAAAACTATAATCATATAATACAAAATTACAATTTCATAAAATAATGTTTTATTGCGTAAACATAATTAAAGATTACACTTAAAGAATTTTTTGGAACTTTATTGTAATGTAAAATCTACATATTTGTGTTTTCGTCTTCCCCTTAATTTTAAATGATAATATAAAAAATAGTAGAACTTCTAACAATTATACAATTACTTTCATTATGGTTCACGCAACTACAAATTTATTTTCAATAATAATTCCTCTATTCTTGTATTATATTAATATTCTTTCTAATAAAATTTTTTGTTATTCGTGCCTTTTTACACGTAATATCAAACAATAATATGATTATTTCAAAATGCACTGTAAATTTAAGTAAATAATGATATATCAGTAATATTTTCTTTATTATCAATTGACTTTTTTGTGAAAATTACTTTGACTATATTTTATGTTTCATACTATTATTACAGAATTTCTTAATTTGTTCTCAAGTGCATAGATAAAAATTAAACGTAATTCTTGTTTTCTCGTATTACACATCTAGAATTACCTATATTAGTGTCACATTTAAAAGAAAAAATTACATATTATTAGATAATTATTGTTATTAATTTACTACATTTTTCTTTTTTTTTGTAAATAATCAATATCAGTAAATATTTGCCATTTTGTAATGACATTAATTTATACACAATACAAGAACATTGATTATTTTTTGGTTTACATAGATGTATAATATATACATAGATATTTAATAAAAGTAAAAGTTCTGTTATATAAATCCTGTCACATATTATTAAATAATTTAATTTGACATTATTACAAAATCCACTAATCATGATTTTTATTTCATAGGAATTCTAAATAAATAAATATATCAAAACATTAATACGTATATCAGTTGTGAAAATACACGAACAATAGTCATGATATTGGTCATTAGTTTTCAAGACGAAGTGTTACATAATATTATAATATTTTCATGTTTTCTTTTATTTTTTTTTCCTTACAAATATTCTATATTCTATCTCTTCTTGTGCTTTTACTATTATTTTTTCACGACACACAAGTAGACGTTGTAAGTTTGAATCATAAGATAAAATTATAAATTCAGAGATATCATGTTATACAGTAAATTAATATTTACTCTCTAGATATAAAAGATAATTTTTCTATACCTAATATATACAATTCATTTCTAATGTAGAATATTATTGAATTCGGAAGAGAAGACTGGAAAAAATTAATATAAGAATTAATCCTATTGATAGGTATAATATAGTAAACTTTAAAAGTAATATATACTTCTACAACAAAAAATCCAATGGTTTATGTAATTTAATTGAATGAATAGAATATATTCTAGATATATCAACATATTATGCCATTCGGTGGCATCACGTTGATGTCACAAACAAATGTATTGGACAAATGCCAGATATCAAAGTTTGAATTTATTTTTCCAATCGTCTCTTGTATAATTTTCAAATTTCTATAAACTGATATTATTTTTATCTAAGTACAATCACACATGAATCTTACTAAGAAAAAAATTATGTTGGAAGAATTTATCTAAAATTTTATAGTAAGTGAGATATCAGTATATCATAGATGTATCAAAGAAATAACTGGATGATATTTCATTTTTTTGCTTGTCAATTAGTTATCCAGTTTTAAGAGCTAATTATATTATCACATTTGTTCTATACCGTGTGTGGAGATAACATGTTAAAAGATTAAAAGATATTATATGATCATCATTTATGAAACTCCTGATTATACTATTATAGCTAGTTAAAATTAGAAAAATCTGTTTTTAATTTTATAGAAGGTGTGGACATCTTGAATTGATGTTTTACAGGTTCTATAGGCCTAGAGTGCCTTAATGCTTGTTGGTGACTGGATCTTACCGCATTTTCCAATTTAGTTTTTAACTCCGCCGATTGAGACATTAATGTTTTAAATTCCTACAATCGAAATTTCATTTATATAAAATCGAAAGGTAAAAATAATTTACTAAGTAAGGTGCTTTCCCCTCCCCCCTATACATACACATAAAATATCATTTCATTCAATATGTAAAATACCTGTGGATATTTTGGTCCTATTTTATTTAGCCATTGAAAACTTTGCTGATGTAATGTTATTTGATATTTGGAAGCATTTTGAAGTTGATCACCTTCCAAGAGATAATTGATTAGAATTGGAACTAATAATGTCAACATTTGTATACCTGATAATTAAAATATAGATTAGATTAAAAGATTAATCAAATTATTATCTATTAATTTAGTGTGTGTATTTTGTGTGTACAAAAGTTTATTTCACACACCTTGCAAGAGATCTCCTGAATGCAATGTAACATTTATATCTTATCAATATTTAATCATAATTTAATAAATAATATTAAATTTAATATTTTATCATACATACGATTAGATAATTCAGCCAATCCTATAAGAGCTTCTACTGTACTGATACATTCCAATGTGAAAGAAAGTTCTAATTCGTTCGTAACTTGTTTACTCTTATCACTATATAAATATTCCACTAATCTAGGTGCCAATGAATGAATATAGGGAGTACTTATCATACGTTCTGGATGTAAGAATATCGTTCTCAAGGTCTGAACACACTTTAATTTAACCTGAAAAATATGTAAGATTTAAAAATTATTCAACTCTAAGACCTCTTTTGAATATATTCTTTTGTTTTTTTACTCACTAGCATATTCTCTGACTGAAAAGCATGTCTAAAATGATTTATACAAGGAAACTGTAAATTTGGTGCACTGATAACATCTGGTAATGCATGTAGGACAAATACAGCAATACTTAACATCATCGCCACTTCATCCATTTTTGTTTCATCATTACCTATAATATATAAAAATATTTATATTATATATACATAAATATATTTGTTAAAATAATGAATTGTTCTATTTGAATATACATATATACATGCACAGAATACCTGTTTTAGCAAGATCAATAACTTTTGCTAAAGCACTTTGTAATAGTCCCGTCCACTGAGTTTGGCTTCTATCATCTTTTGCATACTTGTTAGTAGTAAGACTTTTAACGCAATGCAATGCTGCATGAACAGGTGTTTCTGAACCTAGTTTTCCAAAATCATTATCAACTCGTACTGCTGTTTCTCTTATTACACCTGTTGCCAAGTATAATAAAGTTGGTAAAATTGCTATAGCACCTAAGAAAAAAGTAATATCAATCAATATACTTGGAAAATATATCTTTATGTCTATATATTATATTTTATAATAATAGAATGCAAGTAAGTTGTACCTTGTGGTGAGCAAAGTACTGGAAGTGATTCCATTATATTTAAAGCAGAAGCAATAAGTTTTCCACTTTCTTCTGTTGGTATATAACCTTTTTGAGATAAAATAGCAGTCGCACTACCTGGATTAGGATTTAATGCCGGTATCTGACGAACTAATAAGCACAAACATACTTCTAACAAGGCAAAGACTAATGATTTGCCTGGTATAAGTTCTCCTGTTTCTCCTCCTTCACCCAATAAGTCAAATTCTACTTTTTCGTTATTTTCTTCGTTTGTTGGTGATAATTCTGTTGAACATATTTGTGATATAAATAATATTTATTAATGATTGTTTATACATAAATACATATATTTTCATACCTTTTTGTTTTTCTTTCTTTTTTTCTGTCAAATCTTCTTGAGCTGCTTTCATTACTTGTTTTAAAACTTCCATTGTTATCATTTGAATAATATAATTTCCTCTTGTTAAAAGTAATCTTAAAAAAATTATATTTAAGTAAATATATAAAGTATCTATTTAGAATTTGTAATTCATTAGTTACATGTATGTACATACCTATGTAAAACATTACACAATTCAATAGATAATGATTTGTCTGTAATTAAAATTTTACGAGCCCATACAGAATCAAGTAAGGTATATAAAGCATTTAAACATGTTTCTATATTTTGTGTAGACTCAGATGAACGTGGACTACACAATGCTTCCATACATATTCCTATAATATGAAAATAAGTGATTTATGCACAATATTAGTTTTAAAAACGTTTTGACATGTTTACGAACACTCACCAAAAAGTAGGTGGAAACGTTCAACATTTGTATCAATCCTAGTTGAAATATTATTATTATTACTATTGTTATTGTTGTTGTTTAAATTATTACTAGAAACATTTGAAGTTTTTGTTTCATCATTTGTATTTGACATTCCAAATCCTTTTGCGTTAAGCCATAAAGCAGCAGCGTGAAGTATTGGGGCCCATGATTCTGCATAATGAGGACGAGCAGATTCCATTGTATCTGTCGTATAAAAAGCCCCACCGTCGTGTGGTAACTGGCTGGAGAATTCTACAATAATATATTATACTATTTAACAATTTTGTCTAATGTTGTTAAGAAATCAAAAAAATCACTTATGTTACCTGGAGGTAATGAAAGTAAAGCATGATCTCTCAAAGCAGCTAACCAATATTGACTCAAACTTAAAAGCTCAGGTTGTACTAAACTTAACAAACTTTCATTTTGAAATTCGAATTCTCCAAATTCTTTACCAGTGCTATCGTCTGCTCGATTTATATTAGTAATTGACGTATTATAACTATTTAATGCTGTACCATCCTTAATCATAGCAACTACATATACCTGTAAAAGATTTTAAAGTATATATTTTTGTCTTGCAAATCACTAAATATTTTCATAATTTTTATAAATAATTGAGTAACTATGTTGGGCCATACCTCTGCCCATGCCTTTAAAATCGCTAGACGTTCAAGAGTAGACAGACTTTCATTGTATAGCTGTGGACGTGTATGGCCTTCTCTCAACTTTTCTAATGAAGAAACAAGCAACTGATGTACTCTTCTTAAGTCATTTAAATCTCTAGCAACACCACTTCCAATCCAAGCACTGCAAGCTTCGCAAGCAGCAGCTGTTACATGAGATGCTGTTTCTGTAGAAAATGCTGGTCTCAATGCAGCACCTACCTATGCAATTAAATACACATTACACTAATCATAAACACAAATAAATGTTATATATAATACAAAAAAATATAATTACTTGTGCTTGGAATTGTTCAAGTAAAAGATGTCCAGGAAATTCTGGTTCAGGAACTTTAGCAAACTTATCAATAATTTCTTGTAATGTTTTAAGACCTTCAAGACGTAATGGGTCACAATCACTAGTTGCAGCCATAAATGCCATTCGTACCAAGTCAGAGAGATGTAATACTAAGAAATCACCTAAAATTAGAAAATAGAGATATTTAAAAAAAACAAAGATACAATTTTAATATAACATTATTATATTATGTATTAAATATACCTTTTCCTTTAGATAATTGCATTTCTTTAGCTAATGCAAGATCAAAATGAGCTTGCTTATTATTTACACAAGCAGCTACTATACGTCTTACACATTGAGCAGCAAAAACTCTTGTTGGCCATCGAGGAGTTATGGATGGTCGTTGTTTTGTAGATTCATCAGCATGAAACTCTGCTTGATCATCATCTCCTTCTACATCAGTATTTTCATTATCTGCTGTACTGTCTTCGATATTTGCAATATTCCCTTCTTCAGTTGTACTTGATTCTTAATGATTAATATTTTTTTATTAAAAATTTATTGATTCTTAGCATATAAGCTACATATTATTAATGTTACATATTAGATGCATTACCTGATGCAATTGTCAGTACATCCTTACAAAGTGATAACCACTGAGACAAATTATCAGCAGCTAATATTTGTAACATACTCGTTAATGTATCATGTATATCTTTAATTAATTTGCTATCTGTTTCTGTGTCTAGCATACTAAATAAAACTCCTGGAAGCCCTGTTTCTGTTATAACAAGTCCTTCTACTACATTAGTACCTCTACTTTCATTTGCTAGTGTCATTGCATGTTCACAAACTTCTTTTGCTTCACGTTGAACAAGTTGACGAAGACACGATATAGCTGCTTTACGCAAAAGTAAGTGATTGCTTGATAAGGTTCGCTAAAAAAAGATACTTTATTGTACAAAAATAAAAATACTATAGTATACAATTTTGTGTGAAATTATTTTAAAATTACTTACGCATAATGTAGGAACAAGAGAAGATAAATTGACGTGTCTAGGTGCAAATAAATGTAATTGTTGAAGACATCCTGTAGCTTCAGCTTGTACAAGTGGATCTTGATGATCTTGCATAATAGCACAAGCGCATAAAAACGATGATCGAGCCATGCAAATCGTTGTAGTATTCCCTGGAAATTATTTTATATAAAAAATATATTCTGATCTATATATTAAGTTGTCCCATAAGTTCATTCCTTTTTTTTTATACGACTTCAATAGACGATATTTGTTTTTTTAAGGTTGATTTACTATGTTATATATGAACCGTTCTGCTCTATTACTTTCTAAGAACATAGCCGGCTGGAAGTCATACATAGTGTCGCACGGATAGAACTTATGGGACAACCTAATATATGTCTATTTCCTCTACCTTTTGCGGATTCGAGTAGTATAACATACTAACTTTTATAAAATTTAATTTCTTGATTAACACAATTTACCTTGTAATTCTGGTCCTATTGTTGTAATAAGAGCAGACAATACTTTTCCTATACATTGATGTACATCAATATAAGATTGAGGAACATTTAGAAGAAGAGTTAATGCCAAAGATAATGTAGGTTCCACGTAACCTCGGAACATTGGTCCACCTGAATCAGCTATAAGGGCAAGAGCATGTAATGCCCATACCTAATCAGAAATTAATTAATATTATCAGAGACTTATAACTATATTGAACATAAAAGTATTTAGTCATGTCTTGCCTGCACTACAGGAGATGAATTATCTTGTGCAAGAGCAAGTAATATGCTAACGCTAGTATTGAGATGTTGACTGGAACCCATTCCTCCAACATATTTATGAAGGCAACCTAATGCTAAAGAATGCCCTGTTCTACTTGCAACATCACGAGCAGACTTTAATCGATCAAAACTGGTTTGTGCTAATTCTGCTGTGAATTTAGGATCTGAAATAACTTGTGCCATTCTTCCAACAGCTTCTCCTGCAGCCCATCGTAAGATAGAGTTACTGCTTACAAGTGTACTCTACATTATAAAAGAATATATTAAGGAGTATTTTGAAGTAAATAAAATCTTTCAGAAACAAAATATTTAAAAGTTGTAAAACTTTACTATAATAAGATTAGTCGCTGATTTTTTAACATCTTCTTGTCCAAAGCCAGTCTTTGCTTCATTGAGTCCTTTTAAACCACTTAATACAGCCGTAAAAACATTCATTTGTATGGCTTCTTGCCTACCAGATTTTGTATGCTTTATACATTCACTGAAATGATCTAGCATTTGTAATCTATGTTTATTTGCTACACGAGGGAAGATTTGTCCAAAGAGAGAAATAGAAAGATCAATAACTGCTACTCCCAAAGGCAAAGGTCCAGGGACTATTTCATCCTGTACATAATGCATTATGAGTAAGTATTCTTGACATATGTATAACATCCATTATCATATAAATATTGATATTTATAATAGTTATATTTACTCACATGAGGAACTGGACGATATAAACAACAAGAGTTATGTTCTAATGCTCCAGACCCTGCAGCACTATTGGGTTGCAACTAAAATAATAGCAAAATCTTAATAATGTAAAATCCTTGGATTGTATTATAAAATATTTTGTACATAATTATTTTCAAAACAAAAAGGAAGATATAAAGAGAAATTACAAGAAATTATGAGATCTAAAGCATGTGAATAACGCAATAAAGAAATAAATTATATAACTTATCAAGCGTTTTAATGCTTTAATTGAAATAAATAGTTTGATGAAATTAACAAAAAAGTTGTAGAATGGATAATAATTTACGAACATAAAATCCTGATGTAATAATCATATAGATACATCTTGCAAGACATATTACTCACATGATCCAAATCTGCCCTTCTGTTTGATTCCAACTGGACACAAATCACAGTAATATTTAATTAACTTGCAATTATTTCTCTTATTAATACTTCAATTCATAAGCAAATATAACAGTTTCATTTACAATACATATAAACTACTTATATTTAAGATTGTACTGTATATATTTTTTAAATGAAAAGAATTGTAAAAATTATAAATAATATTATAGCATTTTGTAAAAATCCAATATATTACACTTACTTGATCTTCAATCATACGATGATCCGTTTCTTGTAGCCATGTACCAAGAATGACGGAATCATTAGCATGACAAACAGTACGTAATAAAGATGTTGTCGTATTCCCAGGATTTTCCGTCAGTGTAAATTCTGATACTAACATTCTTAAAAGATGAGTATAAGAACCTATGTATAATATATTTAATTAATTAATATGTTCTTATGTATGCTTTAACTATAAGTTTTAAAGTAAAATTAATATTTTATGTCTACCTTCAAAAGTTTGAGGTGGCAACAATAATAAAGTTTCATATAAACGTAAACGGACCATAGCAGCAGGGGCCTTTAATTGCTGCCCGTAATTTTTAAGCACTGTAGATAGACTGTGAATAATATTTTTATAAAACAAAATTGTCTCTATAAATTTGCAACCATAAAAGTAGAATATTCAGATATTTACTTTGTTAACATTGCAAGCGCCGATTCAATTGGCGTTAAAAGTCGTCTTGTAATATCGTCGTTTAAGAGTTCTGAACAATGTAATAAAAAGCTATGCATAGCAGATAAAGCACCTGCTCGACCTTCTAATGTTACTTGCCAAGTAAATGCATCACCACGTGCTTTTTCACTTTCTAATTCTTTATTTGAACGTGGAAAAGAGTTCCTCCATAAAAGTAACATTCTTGGTAGTAAACCTTTAACCACTGCTGTACCTATTAAACATAATATAAATAACCAAAAATGTAAAATTTGTTAAAAATCTATAAATTGTCTTAGAAAATTATTTATAATCGTTGATATTGATTATATACCTAGTGTCATTATAGCTCCAATCAAAAGCCAGCCAGCGTGGGTTCTATTTAGTGACAAACGACTATTTTGACTTGCACTTCTTAAAAGTTCCTCTGCTGTATTGAAAATTATCTAAAATATGTTACACGCATATTAATGGAAATATAATTTTACTTTTGATACATAATTCCATCATATAAATAATACAGCATGTGTTATTAAATGTATTGAATATAAAATTACTTTTCCCTTTGTATGTGGCACACCAAGTGGTGAAAAACGAACACTCCCTAAAACAGCAGCAAGTGCACTACTATAACCAGCAATAGCCTCAGGTGAACTTCGCATATTTTCAATACCCTCTACGCATCTATCAATTAAAGGTGTAATTTGACTGGGGACAGCGACACAAATGCAACGCAAGCACCAAGAAGCTGCAAGTCTTGCTGCTTGACATGGATGTATTAAAACAGCCATGATTGTATCCGTTAAACCTATATATACATATATAATATAAATTTTTTAAATTAACAACACATTTACATATCAATAATTCTAAGTACACATACGTACTCAAAGATTGATCAGATAATAAATTGGATGCTGTTGTACCCAATCCTAATATTAAATTTCCCATTTCTTGAAGTGCGCATACTAGTAAATGTTGACTGAATAATGTTTCTTGATTGCAGTCTTTAGCATTTTCTGGACTAAAATCTGTGGAAAGTATATATTGGTTATTATATATGGACTTATTTATATAGCAGTAATTAATCAAATACTTATAATAATTAACATTACCAATTGAATTCATCTGTTTCAATATTATATGTGCTATTTCTTTACAAGCAGCAGCTTGAGCTCCTTCACTGAGTAATTTTCCTATTGTACCATGTAATATAAAATTAACACATTTTCTCGAATATACTGCATCAACATGCGAATTAGCTGCTTTTGGATTAGTTACGAGATCTAATACATGTGCTACTAATACACCGATATTTCGTTCTAACCATGTACCTCCTAACATTTGAACAAATACAACATATGCCTGTGAATATAAATATACGATTAATTATTGAAATGAAATTATTTTATGTATATTAAAAATTTATTTAAAGTTTTTAGAGGCAAATTAGAAATTCTGACTTACATGAGTGACACCGACTCGAACTTCTCTATTTATACTGGAAGTACCTTTGATTATTTCACCAGTACCTTTTAAGAAACCAACTCCACCTCTCAAAAAGCCTGACATTAAAATATTTAACACTTCTTCCAAAGATGTTTGTTTACCACCTTTGTTTTGTATAACTGCAATATCATAAAAAAGTATAAAACTAAATCCATACTTTTTCAACATATTATAACCGTTTAATTGTTTATAAAAGATATTACCTGCTAGATTTTTTCCTTTAGGAGTTGGAATTTGTGTCATTGCCACCAATGAGCCTAATAATTTGGCTACAGCGCATCTTACTTCATAATTTGAGCCTTCAAATGCTCGAAAACACAATGTTGCTACACTTTCTATCTCTGTTGTACAAAGGAATAGTGCATGATTTAACATTTCTAATAAGCACTGTAAAAAGAGTATGTAACTTTTAGGTAAAACAATTTGTTTTAAGTGCAATATATACACAAATGAAAATAAAACAATACTTCGCTAAAGATATACCTTTGCAGCAGCACACCTAACAGCCATTACCCTATCAGTTAAATAATGTCTAGAAACTTTATATATTTCTTTGTGAACATTTGTTATTGCAGATCCCATACCAGCACATACCTAAAAAATAATAAAATTAATATAATTTGGCATTATACTTATGTAATTTAATTTAGTCTAACATCAATTTATTTTATTTTTCGTTATATTTACCTTTTCTAAAGTATGCATAATTTCTATTCGCGTTTGTGATTCTGCAGAACGTAAAGATTTTATTAGAATTTGTACAGTTTCTTCATAGGATCTTCCCATCATTCTTCCTAATTTTTCATACATACATCCGACACAACATATCGCAGCTCTAAAGAATAATAATTTATTAACTAATGATTAAGCAATAAATTCTACAAAAAAAAGGGTTTTAGTTTTTTCACTTACAATTTTGTCGGTAAGAAACTTGGCGAGTCATCTTTATTTTTAAGAATATCATTACACTTATTAACGGTATCAAATAGAAGGAACGTATCACCTACACTAAATAAAGTAGCAAGACATCTTGCAATAAGACGTCGTGTGGGAGGTCCAGGTGCACCTTGCATGTGTTTAGTCAATTGTTCTACCAATTTTTGTTGGCATCCTTTTATGTCACTCTTTAGTTTCACATATAAGAAACATAATGTCAATATCCTTGAAAAATGATATATACTTAAAAATTAGAAATGATTAAATATTACCTTTTGTGCAGCAACTAAAACTTTATCCAGAAAACGTAACCATTCAAATATAAAAACTGGTCTTTTAGCTTCAGGAATCTGATCAAGAGCATCCTCATTGAGGGTTAGACTATGACTCAACTCCATCATCATTTCTATGTGTTTGTACTAATTTTAACCTTTATTCACTATTTTGCTAAATTATTAACAAAATTAGTATTTTTATTAATGATTTGTAAGATTGATAATCTTAATAATTATTAACATTAATAGATTCATGACTTTTTTTAAATGTATGGAATTAGATATCAATTTATTGGAATATTTAAAGCATAAGCATTGTACCATCTAATTTGTACATACTTTCATTTTTTCTTTATTATTTTAAACGTTATTATTTAATAACAATCATAAATATAAAATATGTAACATACCAAATCAAACTAGAATTTATTAATTCGTCGGTTGTGTGTGTGTAACATTGCTTTTATTGCTTAATCTTCACTTGTAATTTCCCCTTGTTATATATATATATATATATATATGATATTATCAAAAAACGATTAAACGTATATAATGGAAAAAGTTTAATCTATATTATGATTAAATATCATTTTTGCCATTAAATTTTATCATTATTGGCTTAATTTTATACGATATATTATATAAATTAAAAAAGCAACAACCAACTTCCTCTCGATGACAAATACTAAAATATGTAGGGCAGATTAGAGGCTTCAAAGCATCTGTGAACAAAACTGACTACAATTTTAATTCTACATCTTTGAAATCAGATGGCGCAACGATATATTGCTGCGGTGTTTTTACTTTTCCAATCATTACTAGTATAGAGAACATAATTGTTATATAATAGGAATGTTATAATTATTTTAACAAATTTGTAGATTTTTACGTAAATAAATTAAACACTATTTATTGGTGACTTATCAAGTTACATTGAAATGCATAATGCATTTTATTTAATATACTTTTAGATGATATTTCATAATTATTAAGAAATCAATGAACATATATAATTATACAATATTTACATTTATTACATTACTATATTCTTTATATCATGATCTTTCATGTATGCTAAATTTTTTATTAGTTACATGCATTATATGTTAATTAATACTAATTAGTATTATGATAATTAATTAATAGTATTATTATAATTAATTAAAGTAGTTGCCTTTTTTAGAATAATATATATGGCTTAAAATAAGTAGTTTCATTTAAAAAACAAATTTGATTTTTAAATCTCATAAAAAAAGGACTTTGAGAAATCGTTTACAACTATTTAATTCCACCAGTAGTACACTTTTCTCTTTTGAAATTTTTTAATATGATTGTAAACAAAGGAGATATTCAGGTGTTGTTTTAATCTTGAATCACCCTTATATGAGTATAGAGCATACTTGTTTTGCATATTTGGCTATCATTCCAAATAAGATAGGTATATTTTCTGATCATTATTTAGATTTATAAATTCATTATTTTTTTATAGTTATGTGTATGTAGTATATATATAGTTTTGGTTAAATTGTCATCATCAATCATAGTTCATTTACATTATATGAGGGATATTTAAATTTTGCAATATTTTGAATATATGTGTATCTTATATAAAATATAAGAGCATACAGTAAATAATAATAAAAAATCCCATCAAAAAACAGTAATGATTGGTTTGCTTCTACAGTATTGGATACTCGTTGATTTATTAATAAAAAAAATAACCATTTATAAACATTGATAAATGAAGTAATTAATAACAAGGTCCAAGCTATTAAATAGCTTCCATTTATCTAGCATACTTCTTGTTGTTTCAGTTAGATGAAATATTATTATCTATCTACATAATGAAATCATGAATATAAAAAATCAAAGCGATTCTGTATGATGTATAACTTCCGTGTACATTGTATACTTATTAATTTATCAATCGATGAAATTATAAATTTAAATGTAAATGATTAGAAAGGAGTATATAGTATAAGTAAGTACCTTTCGATAATTGTCAATAGTTTCATTAAAATTAATTTAAGGCTACGGTGTACACATACATAAATAAGAATGTCAGAATCAATAGCACTATGCACTAGACGTTGATAATAATTAATCATTCTTTATTTACGGAAGTGTAAACATATCAACAAGCATCTACGTGGCCTATACATTACATCGCTTACGTAAAACTTAATTCGAGTTTAGCGTGAACAAAAGGTGTAAATAAAACATATGATCAGAAGATATTTTCGTATGTCTTCAATTATTTATCTGTCTAATTAAGCCATGCACAATGAAGAACTTTAATGTACGGATACAAAAAAAAAACTCATGGTCAGGCTTCTGTATATTAAGGCAATGTGTCTAGGTAACAATAATATTCATTTTATGTATATAATTTAAAATATTTTTTAAATAATACGTTTTCTAAATAAAATAATGTCTGATTTTAATATTACTACTTGTATGCTAACAATATAAGTTATTTTATAAGAAGTTTCTACTTTGTTTCATTCAACTTATTTAGATTACATTAAAAATAAATAAACAGTCATAAAAAACAAGTGGTTACAAAATAATTACGTTTAATATTTCACTGATCTTTTAACTTCCAAGATTTTTCAAGAAGCTGAATCAATATCAATCTCGAGTGATTGCCTATAAAAAAAATTATACACATGAAGAAACACTAGTTTTTTTTTCTTTTATGAGAATGAAATAAAAGGCCAACTTATTCGCTCCTCTCTTGAGCTAAGATTCAATAATATTCTCGATTTAAAAAGTCGTTGGTGAAACCGGTCTAAATCGATTCGTGAAAGGAAAAAAAGATACTAAGAAATGTAAATAACTATTTATGAATAAGAATCTGAAAGTTATATATTTGAGATAAACGAGACACTCCGTTCCGATGCAAGATTTCCGTATATTTTATTAATTATTATTATCGATATATTATATATTATAACAGTTGTTTTGTCATAAATTTAATACAAATTTAATTTGAATTATTTTATGCTAAATTTTTTAGATACTACTACCCGACACTCTTTTTCTTTTTCTTTAAATATCACAAATAACATTTTATTAATATTTTAAAATAAACAAAAATATTTCTATAAAATATAACAAAAAGTTACACAATATATATATTTTATAATAATAATAATTTCGTACTATTAATTATTATAATAAATATTAATAAAAAACATATTTGCGAAATAAATAAAATTCGACGTAGCCCTTACACCTGTGTTTTCATTTTTTCTTTTTTTTAAATGTCATTACTAATACATCATATATTTAAAAAAGAAGAAAATAATTTTCTTTACAGAAATTTTTAATAATTAATTTTTAACGTTTACATTAATTAATACGATATTAACAATATTCTTTTCGTGATTTAAATCGATCTTCGTAATTTATTATATTTCTTTTTCGAAGCAACCTCATTATTAAATACAAATAGAAAAAATATATATCGTCACCTTATAATTCGTTTTTTTTTTATATTTTTTCGCGTCATCGTCTTCGTCTTCGTCGTCGTCGTCGTCGTCATCGTCATCGTTGTCATTGTCGGGGGGGGTTTATGAACGAGAGACAGTATAAAGCAGAGTGCACATCGGATTTGTACGCACTGGTATCAAGAGAAGAGGAAAACAGAGGAAGAGAGGAAGAGAGAGAGAAAGAAAGAGAGAGAGAAAGAGAGATAAAGAAAGAGAGTGAAAGAGAGAGAGACAAACGTGCTTGTAATGAGACATTTGTGATTATACATTATTACAAAAAATAATATAACAAAATTTGATTTATGTCTTTAAAAACTAGCTTCGAAAGATTGTTGTTAAAGCAAGTTATTATCATAGTGTGTTTACTTTTTATTTCGATCAATTTGTTGTCATCCGTTTGATTTATTATCGAGGGAAATATTTTGCACTTCTTCTTGGTGAGTGGTAATATTTATTTTTATTCATTCCAATTGTTTAATGATTATTTCACAGTTTTTCGTGTTCTAGATCTAGCAATAATAAACGGGTATTTTCAAATTTAATAAAAAAATGAACATTAATTTATATTCTTTACTATCTGGCTCATTGGATTTATTTAAATATGGATAATGTAATAATGCACAATAGGTGCATTAATTAAAATTGATGCGATCTTTGGTATTATTTTTAAAAGTAATTGCTTTCGACGGCGAGGGGTTTTAGGACAGTCGAGGGGGAGGGGACAAATGGTTATCAGTAAATTTTTGCTAGTAAAAAAAGAAAAAAAGAAATTTATTATAGTACGTTTCGAACCGACAGACTTGCATTTGCAAGTCAGATTGAGTATGGTTGCAATAAACAAAAAAAATACGAAGAGAAGAGAAGATAAGAAAAAACGAGAGTAAGAAATTAGTAAAGTGTAAGAAATTACGAAGAAAACAGTTAAATGAATTATATTGGAAAGATTAGAGCGAATAGGGAAAAATTTTCGAACAGAGTAAGCCTCAAGCTATGAAGTATTGGAAATATTTAGAAAAAAAGAAAAAAATATCGAAAAGGTATTTATAACAAATAGGGATATAGAATTATAGATAAGAAAAGCAATATAATAAAATTATAACATACATTATAGAATTGTTTACATGTGCTGTCAAAAATGTGACCCGCTTACGCGAATACAAGTTTTATATCTCTGTAGTATGTTGTTTATGACATGGCGAATTTCTTGTGGATATCTTAATTAATTTTTGCAATTGCATTCCTTATTATTTCAACTATAACATAAAGTTTAGCTATTTCAGTTGCTAAATTTCTTGTTTTAGTTTTCCTTAAAAATAAAAATGTATAATAATTAATGAAACATGGTTCAAAAAAGAGATTGAATAATCGGAAGTAAATCGAATGAAAAAAAAAGAAAAAAAAAGTGATAGAAAGAAAACCTCACAAAAGTTCAAATAAATTATAAGTTCTTATAAGTAAGTGCAAACTAAACATTGTCTAATTTTTATTTATGCACTTATCTCAAATCTTAAAAAGATGTTACTCGTACCCGTTTTCTTTTAGCTACTTAATTTCAATTAGTTAATCAGTTTGCCTTTTTCTACATATAGGTATAATATCTATAAATATACTAACAAAGAATGATTGTATTATCTATAAACTAATTAATGGATACACAATATTTTTCTTCGGAACACGGGATAAGACGTTGACCTCGACGTTTGATTCTTACTGCGAAAACAATTCCATATATGAATCAAACATCAAGTAACAAATAAATTTTATATCATACGAGTTGTAAATAAAAAGGGTTAACAAGAATAAGATCTATTGTTTTAACATGAATATATTTAGACTTAATTAATAGTCAACTAGATAGTTACTAATTTATGTGTCAGTGATTGATCATTGGTAGTATATATTGTGTTATACTAATTTACTGCATTATACACAAGTCTATGTGGGTTATTCTACGTTCAATTGTCGGCTATAATACTTTTTTTAGATGACTCCTTTCGATTCAATGTTGTCATGTTGTAAAATTTTTGTTTAAATGTATGCCATTCTCGATAGTTTCGAAAAAATGTTTAAAAAAAGTGCATTAACATCAGTAAAGCAGTGCATCAATGGAACTGATAATTTGCAAACTTTATTATCCCGTTTATTATATGTACGTTCAATACAGAAATGTTTTGAAAATATAATGTGCAATAGGATACAATGTGTCAAAATGCATATTTAAAAGAACACGATAAGAGTCTTTCGTTCCAGTTTTTCTTTATATTAATAGTTAGTAGTCTTATTATGGAAATTTGATTTTTAAAGGAATGAATCAAAAAGATTCAGGAAAAAAAAAGAATAATTAATACTAGTTTTTCCCCTTAGGAGAAAAAATCTTAGAACAAAGTTGCATTCATGCTAATATGTGATTTTGTTTACTTTCTAAAGAAAATATTTGAAAAAAAATACGACATTAGAAAAAAATTTCAACAAATTATCAAAACATTAACTTATCACTTGCAAATGAGTTTTTTCATTGAGGTTTTTTGAACAGAAATGCTGATCACGTTTTGAGAATGGGAAAAAATGGATCTCAAGAGATTCAACATATGAAAATCTTTTTTATAAATATGTATGCGTATATTTTATGCGTATTCAAAAATATCAATAAAAAAAGACTCTATGTTCTTGTAAGTTAAAATGAAATCCACAGTAGATATGTATATCATTGACGTGTCGTTCTGAGATATTCATGCGTAAGAAGAAAAAAACATTAATGCCATAATAGAAAAAGCGTATGCATTTCAGACGCAAAAAAAAAGAACTCTGAACGTTGTGTCAAGAAAAAATAAAGTGTTAAGAATTATGGTAAACATGTCTTAGAACTTTGTATATTCATGTGCATACATGGCGTTACCTATACATACAATTTTCTATCATCTTGTTTAATTTTTTTATGAAACTTACATCCTCTTTTATTATCCTTTATTTTTCCAAATACCGGTAATTAGAAAAATCGGTATTATTATCAAAGCTATTCGTTAGAAAATTATATTTTTTAAATATTATAAATATTTTTGCTTCATGTTTATTTTATTGTATATTGCATTATACTATATATTTTTATATGGAGTGATTCACATCAGCATTTCATATATTTCTCTGTTTAATATTATATATTATAATTAATAAAAAAGAAATCGCATATCATATGATGTTATAATGACTCGCACTGTATATCTATATGAAATGTAAGATGATATTATATATCTATATAGTAATGAATTATTCTATTATAATTATAAATATATTTTAATTGCTATTATAATTTTTGCTAGGTTTTAGAGTCAAAGTGGATAAATTAAGAAGAATCCGTGAAGTGTCAATTCCACCCATGAAATCGACGGTACCTTTTCAACAATTTAGAAGTGAGTAAATATTTTATTAATAAGCTTAATCAAACAATCAAGACCGCGTATATAAAATATATACTGATGTACAATACTTAAAATTTCTCTATGTTCTTGAACGTTTAGATTTCATTTTTAATTTATACAGATTTTTTTTATTAGATGACTATAAATAAAAGGAGTGCATTTTACACATGCAATTTAAAATAGTACTATATTAGTGTTTCAAATTATTTAGAAAGAAAAGAAAAGAAGGTACACAAAGTAATTAATATTGACAATAGATGAGCATACTTGTTTAACATTCCGTGATACGAGATAAAAAGAAACAAAGAAAATTATAAATAAAACGGCAGCGACAATATAATAAGCGTGTTTTCTTTTGAATAATTTCGCGATCTCTCTTAACACACCTGCTTGTCAAGTTCTTTATGAAGTTTCCCACCATGAAAATCAAGTCGCTTAAACTTAGATCGGGTCGCAACACTACATAAAATTTAACGAGTGAATTATTATCGTATAAATTAATATAATCCAAATATATTAATCCTTAATTTTATGGCATATTTTTTATGATTTTAATCTCATCGACAAAGAAATAAATGTAACAAAGCCTCGTTTTTAAATGAGCGTCAATAAGATGTGCATCAAAGTGCAATGATTTAATTGTGTACTAACACAATATCATCTTATATTTAATATATTAATAAGTAATATTTATATTTGCATGTATAATATGATAATTTTTGCACCATAAATCGCAATAATGCACATATTCACATTTAAATTAATTTCAATTTTTGTTTTTGGTAATTATTTATACATTCTGGACAAGAGGATAATTTGATTGAAGAATAAAAAAAGATATTTGATTGAAGTTGATTGAAATATTATCTTTAGAATCCTTTTTTGGCAGTATTTCTAGTAGTAGAAGATGATGTTTCAGGAACATGCGTTGCAGAACATGTGATTATTGCAGATGTAGAAGTTTTGGTTGAAACAAGATTAGATGTTAAACATTTTTTTTCGGGTTAAGATCTCAAATGAGTTTTTTTATAGGAAAAATAGTGAGAGGTACGAATAATGTTGCAACTTCTTATTGCTTATTTACTGAAAAGAAAAAGATTTATCTTAGTTTAAACAATACTAAATATTAGTAGAGTACAGTACTGTGTATTAGATATTCCTTAAATAATTGTTAATTAATCAAAAAAAGTGTATATTTTAATCTCAAAACGTGGATTTACCTTTCGATGTACCGTCCTCTTCGAAATTCCTCGTTAGACTGGCTCCGTTGTACTATATGAAAGTTCTTTTATTCAATGTTGTTTATATGACTTTGCGTAAAAGGAAATTCTATTTATTAGGAATATTATTCTCATTATACACATGCGCAACCTTTGGGAAGGTATAAAAACAATGATAAATGAAAAAAATTTTAACTTTCTTTCATGAAGGACAACAATGCCAGTCTAACAAAAGATTTCGAAGAGGACGGTTTATAATTATCGATTATATATCGATCGGATTAATATATCGATTGTATAATTTACTCCGTAATTTTATACAATAATATACATTTTTCGATTAATTAACAATCATTTGTTTAAACAAAATGTATTTTGCATTATTCTTTAATTTGCATTACTACTTTGCATTATTCTGACACACACACCCACACACATATACCATCTAATATTAAAACTTTGCAATATCGTCTTTAGTTTCTATTTCGTCTGATTGAACTAATCGTTGAGCGTAAATGTGAACACATAATAGTTTTATTTTAACTTTCAATTTCTTCGATAAATATTATCACAATTAAAAAAGAATCAAAAAGGAAAATCCATCCGTTATCATTTTTTTTAGTTCAAGATACTCAACAGGATAATTACATAAACGCTAATAATAATTACATAAAACGACATTCTCTAAAATGAAAGTTAGAAAGTTTTATATAAGAAATAAAGTTCGGAAAGTTGTACTCGATTTGACTTTTTCAGTTTCTTTTTTTTTTCTTCTTATATTTTAGATCTCTATTAATCGATTCTCATTGAATAAATCCCGTCTCTTACTCTTAATTACAAATCACGTTTAGTTTAATATTCTCGAATGATCAAGCGGACGGTTTGTTATTACATTTTTACTGAGATATTTCATAAAACTTTAAAGTCTATTTATTTACCATTGATCACAGATACAGTACGAAAAAGTAACTCGAATAATTTGTAAATTAATTAATTTTTTATACATATGTTAATAGTGTATAAAAACTAAAATTATAAAATATAATTAATGTCGATAAAATACTGACATAAGACTTGATACGTGATGTAATTAAGATCATAAAAAAATAATCGTTAGATGTTTCATTTTCTATCGACATTAACAAAAAATTATATTTTATTACTAACATAATTAGTTGGTTACATTTGTTACATTTTTTTTCACTCAGCATATTTATAATTATTGAAAATTATCGTATAATATGATTATTAAATAGAGATTATTTTTAATAAAAATATACTAGACAAATAACACTTTTTATTGAAAAAATTTGCATTCTTATAAGAAATAAAAACAGTCCATAGCAGCAAATAAAAACTGGTATGGTATATATACACATATACAATCGGAGACAAAAATAAGTGGATAAGTATTAAAAAAAACAATAGTTTTTAGCGGAACAATTAAATTTAAGATTTACATTAGTTAATATGTATTTATATATTAATAAATGTAATTATATAATATTATTATATCATTTATATCTCGTTCGCAGAAGACAACAATTCACAGTTAAGAAATGTATAAAAATTTATTCAATTTTTATATATATACCAATGAGTAACTTATGAATATATTTATACATGTACATAATGTTACATTTCATCCACTCCTAAGTTTACGTCACCTTATTTCAAAATAAATTAGAATATACATTATTTACTTTCCTGTTTATATTGAAATGTATAATTACTCACAGATTAATTTTTTCTACAACACATATTTCAATATTATTCATTCATTTTTTTCTTACAAGGCTGTGATTATATATTTATTTTGTAATCATTGATACAATTTCCATGCTAACTATTAGATACACTCCTACAAACGATTACTTTTGTTGACCGACGATGAATATATGAATATTTGCTAGAAATTATTTTAATATGAAACTTGAAAAATGAGAAATAAGTGATTTATTTAAATATAATATTAATTCTGAATAACAAAATTAATATCTTATGAGATATTTCAAATTTTATTTTTAAGACCCTATAACCAAATTATTTTCTAAAACAACTAGTTTAAATGAATAATAAAATTCCTCTTATATGCTTTCTTTTAAAAATGCCTAGTTATTTCATGTAAGATCAAGAATTTTCACGATTTAACTAAAGCATACAATATAACGGTAAAATATACATAAATAAAATTAGCATTTTTTATACTAAATATTTTGACATTACTTATTGGTCAATCCAATACATAGGTGTATTTCGAATAAAGATTAACGTTAAAACAGATATAAGAAAACGCGGAAGGTTTTAAACAAAAATTATTTTATTTTTCAGAATGCATCATTCTATTTATAGTCGGCATGGTTTGCAGCGTATTGAGTTATACAATCTATATCGTCAATCCTCTTAAAATGATACTAGATTACGTAAGTACAATAAAAGAAGTTCACATCCATATATTTTGATATATAAAAAAAACTCCCTTTTAAAAAAAAAAAAATATTTGTTTCTTTCTCTAGAATTTAGATATGAAACCAAACTCATTCATTTTCTCGTTATGGAAAAAGCCTCCCATCGATATATTCCATAAAGTATATATTTTCAACATCACCAATCCCGTTGAGTTTTCAAAAGGTACGGAGAAACTTAAACTCGAGGAAGTTGGGCCTTATGTATATCAGTAAGTATACTTGAATTTTAATTATACAAAGATGATGTTTCTATTAATTTACAAAAAGACAAGAACTGTTTAAATTATGTAAATATATTTAAAAAAAAAAATATTTCATTTATGTAATCTTAAAATTGGAAGAGAATAATGCGTGAGAGACAAAATACATTTTTTAAATATTTCAAATGTCTTATGTGTTAGATCATTTTTACAATCATCGGTTTATATATTATATAAATTTTACTTAATATTTACATCTTACATTTACATATTTTATTTGCATTCTAACGTATACTTATTTATTGATTGATCGTAGAGAATTCTTAGAACAAACAAATGTAACGTTTAACGACAACGGCACTATAACTTATACTCCAAGAAGGACTGTATTCTTCGTACCAGAATTATCAAAGAGCGATCCCAAGGAGGATTTTGTTAACATACCAAATATTGCAATGTTGGTAAGCGATAAAACCAATAATATATTATTAATTATTAATAATATATTATATTATCATATTAACTATAAAAAATCTGTATGAAAAGTACAAACCAGAATTATTAGTTTATAACTAACTAAAATATAAAAACCTTAAGTTAGGCATATTTAGTACCTTAATATTTTGGGGAATCATTATATACATGCAAGTATGTTATTATATATATATACTTACATAGACCAATTTACGTTTCAGGGCATAGCGTCTGCGTTATCCGATGCCGGATTTTTTATTAATTATCTTATGACGCAATTGACTAATATGATCGGTAGTGAACCCATACTGAATATCACGGCTTATGATTTTTTATGGGGTTACGAAGATAATTTAGTAAAATTAGCGGCAGGAATATTACCGGCTTACCTTCAATTTAGAAAATTAGGTCTCCTTGATAGGGTATGTGTATAATTTAAAATTTTAACGAATTAATATTTTAAATATTTTTTACTGTAACTTCAAAGCATTTAAACTTTTACAAAATTTATTATTAACGCGCGATAATCTATTCGTTTTGTCATTTTTTAACGCAAATTTCATTGAAAAAAAATCTCTACGTTTAGTAGGCTTTTAAAATCAGTTCTTCCATATTGAATATATGCCAATAAAAATAAATGTTTTTGTATAGATGTATGACGAGGGTAAAAACATCATAAATATAAATATTCGTAAAAACGATGATATGAGGGACGAAAATGGACGTTACTTCAGTATTCAAACCTATAATGGAAGTCCCGGATTGTCTCAATGGGGATATCGTGAGGAGACAAAAAACAAAACTTATCCGGAGTAAGTTTGCGTGAATAGTAATAATTGATAAAAAATAATTGTTTATGCAATTTCTCATTGTTATACAAAGGTTTACGATTATCTTTGAAGAATATAAGATACGGAAAACTATTTATATTTTATAATAAAATATTAATTAATCTTGCAGAAAAATGTATGAATTAAATTTGTATTATTTCTAAGATAGATGTTCATGAATTTCGCGCATGAAATAATAATATTTGAATATTTGAAAATGACTGGTGATTCAATAAGTCTTTTTTTAGTTGAAATTAAAAATAAATTTTAAATGAAAATATCATATTTTTATCGCAAATTCCATAGAACAAAAAATAACAATTGTATTTGAAATCGTAACAATTATTGAATCAGCAGATATATGAAATAATGTATAACTTAAATATTTACAGCAATACGTACGTTTGATTTACAGAAATACATTGTGTAATAGTATTCGTGGTGCTTCAGAAGGAGGAGTGTTTCCACCAAATATAGACAAACGTGCTGTCTTTCGAGTTTTTCGAAAATCTTTTTGCAGAACGTTACCAATAGTATTTAAGGAAGATATTTTCATTGATGGAGATATTCCGACTTATGTTTATAAAATGTCGGATGATTTTTTAGATCCTCCAGACAAAAATCCTGACAATGAATGTTACTGTCGCAAATTGAAAAAATGTTATAGAAAAGGATTGTCTGACTTGACGGCATGTTATTATAGTATGTATCTTAAATAATTACTTTTTTTTCTATTTTAATTCTAAAAAATAATTTTAAATATCCTAAATTAAATTTTCTTTTTTTATCAGATATCCCATCAGCCGTATCTTTACCACATTTCCTTAACGGTGATCCAAGTTTATTAGACGATGTGGAAGGTCTTCATCCAAATCCAGAAAAACACGCTACACGGATTGTAATTCAACCTGTAAGTTATAGTAGTTAACATATGACTCTTGTGTCTTTAATATCCGTTGAAAACACTTCGTCGTATTTAATACTGTATCTTCTTTTCTTGGTCTATGAAAATACTTACAAATTTCAATTATTTTATTTTTGTAGGACATAGGTATGGTGGTAGGAATAAATTCAAGAATACAAACGAATCTTGTGATGCATTACACGCAGTATAATCCTAAAACCAAACCATTTAACAATATAACGATACCATTGTTTTGGTCCGATTTGGTAAGTTTTACAATCTACATATACAATTTACATTATAAATTATTTTTAATACATACACGGTGACACAGAGATGTTTTCGTACAAACGTTGTTAACGTACTCTACATAGTAAATGAAACTAAAGATTATTTCAAATTTATGCTCTGTCCACTTCATTCCATCCAGAACTATATATATTAATTTTTTAAATTATGTTATTCACAGACGACTGCATCTCTGTCAAGTGATTTGTTATTTCTGCTAAGATTGATTCTTATTGTATTGCCTGTCATACAAACTATGGTAATGTATTTATTAATAATTAGTGGCATAACACTGATAACTTTATCGCTAGTATCATCTATTTGGGTATTTAATCAGCATCGACATCAACAATCTGAGTTCATCAGTAGTGATAGTGCGGATTTAAGGATACCTTTAAAATATGATCAAAATACGACTATTCATATTTTACCAAATATACAAAATATAAAATCAAAATCGAACTTATGTAGTTAATCGAAGATAACAAATACAAATGTATGTTATCACTTCCTAGATAATTAAAATTTTCATAACAGGAACTAAGAAAATAAGATGAAATGTAATTTAAATGTGATAAAATCTGATAAAAATTGCATAATCTAAATTATTTTATATAATGGATCAGAGAGATTACAAATTTCTGCTTATTTTATGTATGTATGTATGTATATATTATACAGTACTTTTTTTGTAAAAAAAGATGCTAAAACTCATTTTTTATAAGAAAATTATATTCAAATATAAAGAATAGAGATCTAAATATACTACATACATTCTTCAATAAACAAAAAACAAATAATTTATCGAGTTTAAATTTACTTGCATCATTTTCAAAGTAACAAGAAGAATTAACTAGTCCATCTCTAGTTAAAGGATTAAATAGCACTAATTCTGAGTCTAGTACCAAAATTATGTATAAATAATTTTATAGCACAAAATAATGCTATTATTTTTACTTTTTATATTATTATTACTATTATTATTATTATTATTATTATTATTATTATTATTATTATTATTATTATTATTATTATTATTATTATTATTATTATTATTCTCACATGCAATAACCAAGGAATTGTTTTCTCTTTCTCACCTGTAATCTGTATCTGTCTTTCTCTCTCATGTACTCTTTAAATCCATTCATCAACATTTGCATCCCTCTTTCATCCTTTACTAAAAGAACCCTTTCATCCTAACTAAAATTACTTTAATAAATAATATCCAAAAAATATAAAATATGTAAATAAATTATTGTAAAAACAAGAACAGCAATGCTAGAAAAAAGAATAAGATTGTATAGGATTTAGATCATTATTAATTTATAATTATTTTAACCATCATTAAATTATATTTAATAAATTATATGTTTAATATATTGTCCAATTGTGTAAGAAATTGTCACAAATTAATTTTAATATTTTATATATTAAATATCTTATAGATTTTATAGATATTAAATATTTAACCCTTTCGCTGCGGAGTGCAGCTAACGCGTCGAAGACAAACGAATTAATAGCCATTATTTTGCAGTTATTAATAGTAACAAATGCAAAAAAATGCACGGCGTCTATAGGCGCTGTTCACCTAGGAGAAGCGTCTATAGTTTAGCGTCTAAAGGCACTGTTCGCAGCGAAAGGGTTAATAATACAAAATATAATTTACTTTTGTTTTATATATAAAAATTATACATATATCACTTTCCATTTGCATTATTTAGATCATATAACTAAACATCTTTTTACAGTTAATTTTAGGTGTAGGAATTAATTTGATGTCTTTTTAACAAATTTAGTAATTATTTATAAAGTAATCATACATCTGTTATTCTTCAAAATAATCTCCATTATTCTCGATGATTTTGATCCATCTTTCAGACAATTACCCAATTTCTTGTCAAAAAAAATTACGATTTTGATGCAATGAATTTAATATCAAGGCATCGAATTAATTGCTACACCAATAATTATAAAATATATACTTAATACCTAAGTATTATTAATACTTAGATACTAGTATAAACAAGTGTAATACCAATTGAATCTTATTATCAGCAATGAAAGTCTATAACAATATTATAAACCATCTAGTTTACGAAACACTAATTCCATTTCAGGCCTGTCTTGAGCAAGTCGATTGGAACACCATTTTCCTAATACTATAAAGTTGCTATACACTTGTTTATCTTCTTCTCCTGCTTTCTTATCAATTAATAAATGAAGATTTTGATCTTCGAAATGATCTATAAATTCTTTTAAAAATTTATTTTTTGGTCTATTATTATCATAAGCTTGAAGTCCAGTAGCTAATTCAAACAATACAATTCCATAACTATAGGTATCTATTTTTATAGATAATTGCTTTTTATATATAAAATCATCTGGCAAGTATGGTCTCGTACCATGAATTCTACTCACCTAACAAAAGAAAAAATATAATTAAAATTTTCAATGAAATTATTAAAATGTTTATTTTAAATTATTTAATTAATCCTTTCGCGGTCGCAAAAGGATTAATACTTATTTAATATTTTACATTAGCTAATTTATTAATATATTACCATCATAAAATTTTTTTCACCCTCTTTCGCCAAACCAAAATCTCCAATTTTAGGTTCATAATTATTATTTAGTAAAATATTTGCGCTCTTGATATCACCGTGAATTAAAGGTTTTTCTCCAATAGTATGCAGATATTGTAATCCACGTGCAGTACCTTTTGCAATTTCATGACGTTGCAGCCAAGAGAGCGGCCGACTTTTATTTTTTAGGAGTAAATTATCTTCCAAGGAACCATTTTGCATCAATTGATACACAAGACAAGGTATTTGACCGTCTAAGCAGTAAGCATATAATGACAAAATATTTTCATGTGGATAAGAATTCAATATTTCTATTTCTTTAAGTGATTGCTTAAGTTGAATTAAATAGCTTTCATCAGAATTAGACTTTTTGTATTCGAGCCTTTTAATAGCTACATTTGTGTTTTTCCATGTACCTATAAAAGTTTCAATTTTTACTTGTGATATTAATATGTAACAGTAAAGTAAATATTACAACGAATAAATTACCTCTATAAACTACTCCAAAACCTCCTTTTCCTAATATATTATGTTTTGACCAACTATTTGTAGCACTTTCAAGTTCACTATATGGTACACATGGTAAAGTTGCTTCAGGCTTCAATATAGGTAATTGAGATTTTTTAGAATTAGTTTTATTTTGTTTTAGAGATAATAAACGATTTGCTAAAGAAGGCACAAGTAAATTATTTGTGTTACTCGATACATCTACAGATTGTAGATTATCCAAAGATTGATTTATTATTTTATAAGATGCTTGTTTGGTATTTTCATCTACAATTATTTTTCTAGCATCTGGTCTCGGAGAAATCCTTTGATTAAAATTTTGTATACCGATCTTTAAATCCTTGATATCTTCAGTCACTTGTTGATTATTAGATATCTTTGAACGATTATCATTGTTTTTATTTAATAAGCAATGAAATTTTGTATCAACAAATGGCTTTAAAAAAATCATAGTTTTGTAATGTTTCATTTTTAATAATAAAATATATAGTTCCAAAATGGTATGATTTTGAAGGCCCCAATTATTTAATAACTCATTCGTAGGACTTTTTAGTTTTCGTAAACTGCAAATAATGGATACATCATATTGCATCCATTTACCTAAAAAATTGTAACAGGAAAAAATACTAGATAATGTTATTCTCAAAATTGTAATGCAAAAGTAGAAAGAACCTTATATTTTTAACTTTTTCTAATAGATAATTACCTGCCAGTTCTTCCCATTGATCGTCTTGATCTAATATTTTACAGATTTCAAATCTTTCTAATGCTGGCAATTGATAAATATATTTAACAGTATTTTTTAACGAAGTCATAGTAATAAAATATATTTATCTACGCAAAAAAGTACAGTAATAACAAAATCTTTCAACAGACGACATACGTAATAACCAACAAAATTCCACTTCAGCATTCCGTCACTAATCATAACCTATTATGTGGGATTTCCACTGACAATGAATAATCACGTCAGAAGTTAGACTAATATATAAAATAATAAATTTGAACTCGTCGGTAAGGTAGAGTTACCATCGTATGGACAAAACATAAATAAGTAAACTTCTGTACTGAACACCAGAAGGGGGGGGGGGTAATAGTAGGTACTTAACGCGATGACGGTACAATACTATCAAAGAATGTAGTTATGACGATACAATACTATCAATTAAAAACATAAACATGTGTGAGCCTTCAGAAATGCATTTATACATATATTTTAAAAAGTAGTCATTTAAGGTGTTCCAGTAGAAAAAAATCTCAAAGATATGTTGTTAAATGCAACGATGATCACCTATAACAAGAAGAAAACTATATTAATCATACAATCAAGTGGTAGGATAACGGTTTAAAATTGACTGTATATATAAGATAGTGAATACTTATGACTGTAATGAGAAATGATGATATATTGACTCGTGAACAATAACGATCGAGTTGCTGAGGAAGTCCCAAATATAGGGACGAAACGTTCAACTGATAAATAGATTGTTCATCTAATTTAAACCTGTCCAAAAAAATATCCCTAAGATTAAACTTAGTAATAATATTAGAAAAATTTTGGATAAGAAAAAAAATTTATTATATTAACATTTACTTATTTATGTTTTGTCCATACAATGGTAACTCTACCTTACCGACAGAAACAAATCAATAAGAAACAGTAATACCAATCGTGGTAGAAAATCGAAATAACGTAGTCTTAAACAATTTGTAGAAGAATGTGTTGTAGAATATTAAGGGACTTGTGTTTTTCCTGTTCTATCGCATAATATCAAATTTGTAAAAGATATATTGCATGTGTATAATTTTATTATAACTTAAGTATTATTTTAAAAATACAACAAAATGTCTTATATGTTATCACATCTTCATAATGGATGGCAAGTTGATCAAGCCATTTTATCAGAAGAAGATCGAGTAGTTGTAAGTTTTAAACATATTATTCAAATAATCAAGTTTATAATTAATAATTGAACATTGTCGATAAAATATTCATATAAAGTTGTCATTTTATTATTTTGATTTAAATTTTCTTTGGTGATATTTTGATTAGGTTATAAGGTTTGGTCATGATTGGGATCCAACATGCATGAAAATGGATGAAGTTCTTTATAACATCGCAGAGAAAGTTAAAAATTTTGCGGTAATTTATTTAGTAGATATCACAGAAGTTCCTGATTTCAACAAAATGTAAGTTTACTTAATGAATAATGTTGATGTCATTTTTATTTGAGCAATTATACTGAGGCAACCATAAAAAAGATATTAGACATAATTGTTATAAATCATTTTTTAGGTATGAGTTATATGATCCTTGCACTGTTATGTTTTTCTTTAGAAATAAACATATAATGATTGATCTAGGTACAGGAAATAATAACAAAATTAATTGGACACTTGAAGATAAACAAGAAATGATAGATATTATTGAAACAGTTTATAGAGGTGCGAGGAAAGGACGTGGTTTGGTTGTTTCACCAAAAGATTATTCTACAAAATATCGATATTAATTTATCTAATAAATTTATTTATTTTAAATGCAGAAAGTATTATTTTACATTAAAATGTTAAACTAATTAAGTGTACTACACAGTACTGTTTGTATATAAATAATTTTCATAATGGTAAATATATATAAATGATAAAAAAGTTACATATAGAGAAATATATATGTATATATTTCTTATATTACATTTTTATAATATTTTGTCTAATAACAATAAAAATCTATAAATATATTTTTTAATAATTTTACGCTTATATAATATCATGATTACAATTATATGCTATTAATTACTTTAAGCAGAGATTTGTAAACTTTTTCTATTTTCGGCGACCTTGCTGAATTCAAATTTTTTTAAGGTACTCCATGTCAAATTCTAACAAGTTTGTCTTACAAAAAAATTAGAAGTTCTTTTTATTAGATTGACTAAAAATACATAAAAATGTTTTATTTGTGAAGGTTTCTGCAAACAGTTATTATTAAATGAGTTAATGGTTTACATCAAGCCTGCTAAATTTTGCATTTTATCACAGAATTGGAAATAGAAATAAAATTATACGAATACTTTCTAATATTTCGAGGCACTTTGTGAAAAAGCCGTGGTTCCCCAAGGCGCCACGGCGTACACTTATTTGTTGTTTGGGAAATTTAAAGTATTTGCTTAAAGTCTTCATACGTGATAAAATATTTTACAATTATATTTAACATTATAAATTATTATTAATGGCTAGTTCACACAATAAGTATATACATTAAAGAGTTAACTAAAGAGAATAAAAGTAATTTTACCATGTTTGCTATTCTCATTATATTTTATCGTCTCTTTTAGTTTCATTATTATATTGTTCTGTAAAAAAAATAATATGCACCATTATTCAATTAAAATGAATTAAAATCTATTCAAGATTACTCTAGATTAAGTTGCTTACTTTGGTTTGTAAAAATTTAACTTTGTACAAATTTATCTTTTGGAGTTGTATAGAATTCATGTTCAGTTTATAAAATTCATTAGGTAAATCTTTTGTTCAATTTTACGTTCATTGAGTCAGACATTGACAAGGCACATATTTGATCATATATTTGTTGACATTTGAAAATAGAGTAAATATTGCTCCTAAATAAGATTCATTTTATCAGTATTAAAAAAAATAGTGAAAAGTTTACTTTTTTTTAGTAGTATTTATAATCAGTTTTATCTAAATAATAATTTAATAATAACAAACAAAATCAGTGCAATTTATGTGAAAAAGTCACATACATGTTTCAAGATTTACTTTATGGCTGCCATCTGAGTTCATTGTTTCACTTGCACTTTTAGAATTGTTATCATGCACTGGATCCACAGGAGGTGGCTTATCTGTATTATAAATAAGCTTAATGTTATTTTTATTTTGTCAAGAAATCTAATTATTTATTATTATTGTTGAAGAACTTACACGTCTTTAAAAAATATGGATTTTTAAGAACCTGCATTAAACAGTTATATATGTAGGTATATTGGCTCTAGAATAATAAAAAAAACGTGTTATCAGAGTAATTAATCTGTTGCATATATAATGACCTTTTCTATAATTTTTAATTCTATTGCATACCTCTCGTTGAACCATGTTTATTCTATGATGTCTTAATCTATAGACAGTTCCAAACACATCTAGTTTTCTATTATCTCTAAGATATTGTAAAAGAATATCAATTGCTATGAGAGTACCTGTTCTACCAATTCCTGCACTAGAAAAATATATTTACATCATTAACACATTATTTTTGTAATTTATTATTAAAAAAAAAAATAATGTTGTTCTCTAATAACAGTATATTGTAATACCTGCAATGGACAACAACAAAACCTTTATTAGTGCCAATATTACGACGCAAAATTTGACAAAAATTGATCATTGAATCAAAATCCTCTGGAACGTCATGGTCTGGCCATTCTTTAAAATGAAAATGTGTTATCGTTTTCTTTTTATTTTCCTATAAAAGTAACAACATTAAAATATAACTTATAGCAAAAATATAATAAAAATATTTTATACTAAATAGAAACCTTTTGCAATATCAATGTCCTTTGAGTGTATGTTCTAAAATCTAATTCGCTTGTACATCGTATTGTTATATTTTCATATCCAAAAGTTTCTCTAATTATTGGATAATATTGATGACACTTTACCTAAAAAAATAGTGTGTATAAATATTTTATCTGAATTATAATCAGTTCATTACTATCATATGAAGTAATACTTACTTTATCCTTTTCAACTAATTGAGTTAACATAACAATAATATTTATTTCATATTGATCAATCATTCTCCAAAAATCATATGTTGTATCTTCTTTTGGTCCTTGACAAGCTATATATTCATCTTCTCCACTATAACCCTATCATTTAATTTATGTGTTATCATAGTGTATCGTAATGTATAGTAAATTCATAATTTTATATTTTACTTACTTTTATAAATGAGGCATTAATATAATCGGTGTTAGGATCATTATCAATTACTTCTAATTTAACTCTTGAGAAATCATCTGTAAACATGAATATTAAATTAATATGATTTGTATATAGAATCTTTATGTTTAAGTGATATGTAATTCATACATGGTAAAATATCAGAATATCGATTTTTTTTTCTATTAGCTTGTAAACAAGCAGTATTCGTTGGCATTTGTAGATCCACACTTAAAGTTTGAAGTAACCTAAATTCATTACTTAATTTACCAGGATTGTCAATAAGTTCTTGACAATGTGCAAGAAATTTTTTTCTTGTAAATGGAGTAGGTATTGGTGATCCAGGCATATCAGCATTTAAAAACTGACGAAATATTCTGAAATAATAAAAATAAATTGCCTAATATTTAGTAATTTAAAACTTATTTTCACAATTCAAGTCATTGATCACAATGAACCAAATCATTAATCAGAATTTATTAGAATATATTCAATTGCAATGATACAAAGTATAATTAATAATCATTATTGATATCATATGATCAACTGTATTTAAATAAAATTTAGTAATGAGAGAATACTTTTTAAATTAGAATAACAAATTCTAGTACACGCACTTTATTCAAAAAATATATGTTTTACTTCATCAAAAATTGGAAACCGTAACTAAATATAATGACTGAACTTTAATGAAGTTGTAACACTATTTGTATTACTTTAGTTTAAATACAACAATGATAAACATATAATATGACTAATTATGATTTTGTGGTTAACCATTACTTTTTGTAACTACTATATGTGACATATACTCTGCATTCATATGACAAATGCATTCAATGGCCTTGGCTCTTATAGCTATAACATCCTTCTGAGTCACAGAATAAATATTGATTATTTCTCACAAATGTGTAACTGACCAATGTAACTAACTATATGTATATTGAATGTCTTTACATTGAAGAAATTAATTCTATATAATATTTTCATATTGAAAAAGTTCTATAAAAAAACAATAAAAATAAAATTAAAAAAAAGAATAGTTTGAACTCACGTATATGGAGAACATTTTCGTACAAGAAGCATTGTAGTTGTCAAAATACCCAAAAGTAAAATTCCAAGCACAATTCCAATTACAGCTCCGACGTCTAACTCTGCATCTACAATGAAGATTATTCTTTAGATAGAATAATAAAAATGAATGTAACACATATATAGAGTTTATTTCATCGTGATCTGTTTTAATACAAACTTGTTTTTATCAAAAAAGTAGGCGAATCCGTAAAACCTCCAGAAGTAAATGCACGCATTCTAACATCATACCATGTATCTGATTTAAGTGGTCCATTACAATATAATCGTCCATTTGAATTAGATGATATTTCTTTACAAGCTGTATCTTCACCAAGTACATATTTTACTGCTTTTATGTGACCATAGTCAGCAATATAATTTGCTAAAATGAATACACAAATACTTATCAATTATATATTCCAGCAGAAAAGTTCTTTCTTCTTTTTTTTTTATTTACTTATATTTTACTCACGAAAAGGTTGCCATCTTGGTCTAGTAGCTTGGTAAGATATAGAAAAATCATTTTTCATGGATTCCTCCCATGATGAAACATTTGGCCATCCATTTTGGGTCAAATTAAATTTCATTTTTGAAGCAACATTATATCCCTTTCTTGAAACCATAATAGCATAATATTTAATTTCACCATTATCATCAGAAAATAATGGAAGTAAAATGGTGACTGATGTAGTAGACCTGCGTGCTTTATATGCATCTATAGTAATTGATTTTATATATTCTTCATTGGGTTCTAATGGAACTGTAATAATAAATCAGATCATAAATATATAATATTTTTAATTTATAAAAAAGAAAAACTATTGTATAAAACATACTTCCTGGTTCTGTTACAAATGTTATAACATTACTATCATTACTCCAACCTGCAGCAGTTCTAGCTTTAGCAGTTGCAGTATAATTAGTGTACGGTTTTCCTTTTGAATATTCAAATGATGTGGCAGTAATATTTCTAATGATAACAAGACCAGAAATATTATCAGTACACGATTCTGGTCTTTCAGATAACTTATTCCATGTAAATTTTATTTCATACTCTATCAATACTTCTGGCAGATATGTGGGCTTCTCCAAAGTAAAGATAAATTGAGTATCTGTTACATTTATTACGTTAATAGTAGGTGGAGGTAATACTAAAAAGAATTAATACTGTAATATTCCACGTATTTGCTATGCACAATAATATATGTATTTTTAAATATTTACTATCTTCTAGTGTTGTAATGTTTGTTGGTTCACTTAATGAACTGTTTCCTGCCTCATTAATAACAAATGCTTCGCATAAATATGTTGTATTAGGGCTAAGATCTGTTACTGTTATATTTGCCAATATCGTATGATTATTCAAGCTTGTTTGAACATTCCCTGCTTTTGGTACGTAACCGTGTCCATTCGTTTTCACATAATTACATGTAACTATTAAAGATTCCAGTTCACAATTATTTGCTACATTTGTAATACTCCATGTCATTGATATATTAAAAATCCCAGGTTCATATGCAAATAATACAGGAGATTGTGTTACTAACAAATTAAAACAAATAATATAATTACTTATAATTAGTAATCTGATTAAATAAATAGATTTTCAATGTCACTGTTACATACTATTTTTATTTGTTCTTCCTTCAGTAGTAGCTAACATTCCATTTGAAGAATCTTTACCAAATGCAATAACACGAATCATATAGGAAGTACAAGCATGTAAATCCTTTATAACTATTGATGTATTTGTGGTATCCGAGATTTTATAAAAAGTTGACTCCATGTTAGATATTATAACACGATATGTTTGAACACATCGTCTTCCAATTATTGGCGGTAACCAATGAATTTTTAAAGCAAGATCATCGGGTTCTGCGATCAATGACTGTGGCTCACCCGGTGCTATGGATAAGTTATACCAATAGTGTTTATATTTTTATATATATATGTAATTTTTTTCATAGCTTATAATCTTAAAAATCTTACTTATTGTTCTTGTTATGTGAGATTTGGTTTCTCCAGCTGATTCTGTAGAATTAGTTACTATTTTAATAGTATAAATATATTTTGTGCAAGGATCAAGACTCTGTTCAATATACTTTGTAATGTTAGTAATGTAAACTTCTTTATTATTTTCATCGCAATTATTTTCAATGCATTTTATAACTTTGTAATAATTAATACAATTAATATATTTATTAGGAGTATCCCAAGTCAATTCCACGCCAGTTTTATTCTCATTGTTTATTTCAGTATTATCAAGTTCAGAAATAAATAAATTTTGGACATTTTCGATATAGGTAACTAAAATGTAAATGTAAATATGTGCATTGATCAATCGTTAAATATCTAATAATACGTCAAATACATATATATATCATCAACGATACTCACGATTAGAACTCGTTTTGTGCGTTATATTAATACCATTTGATCTAATATGTCCTACGACTACAAATACCTCAAATGTATAAGATGTACATGGAATAAGCTCGGTAACATTATATGTTATATAATATGACTGATTTGTTATATTTTTCGATTTTTTGATCTGATCATTGTATGTTACAATAGTATAATTCAGTAGAATATCCTTTACAGCTGGACATGGCCCAATCCAAGAAATTGATATACTTTCTGTATCAACTACTCTGACCGTCAATTCCTTTACATCTTCAATCTCTAAAACTACAAAAATTTATTTTTATTTTTTTCCTTCTTTTCCATAAATTCAATAAATATTTCATAGCGCATATTACAGTTCATAGATTTAATATATACTATATTATAACTATAATAATATATAAGATATAATAATATAATATATATAATATATATAATATTAATATATAATATATTAATATATATAATATTCAAACAAATATACATATTTTATTATTTTTTGTTAATTTATATTTAAACATATGGGCACACCTTAATTTTTTTTCACGATATTTGTTTATACAATATTTTTTACATATTTTATTTACCTCTACACGCAAATTGCAAAAACATGCATTATGTACTGCGCAGAAAAAAAAATGTTATATTTGAAAATTAATTTATTATTATTATTATCACTATTACTATATTATTGTATTTTTTTAAAAATAATCATTTCTCTCTTTTATATGTTCTTTTTAAATGAAATATTTTTTATTAATAGATTTCTATATATTAAATTGCTTTTATTTTATCTAATAATTTGTATTAGTTTAAAATAAATTATATAATTTCTGTAAATTAATTTTTAAATGACTTGACACACGATTTTGTTGTCACGGTATGCACTCACCATGTAAAAAGAGATCCAGATGTATTTATAGACTCACCTATTCCGTCTATCGCATTTGATTCCGCGCATAGATTAAAATGAATTCGGGCTTGATCGTTATTAAATTCAGGTGAAGAATATAGCTCTTTGTATTTCTTAACATATTCAGGAATGAAACTTTTCGTAGGCGTATTAATGTCTCCTCCCGTTTTAGATAAACTTTCGTCCTTATCAAAGGAAGAGTATTTTTGGATAATGTTCGATGTTATCTCAGAATTTTCATTCCTTTCATTCGTACCCTCCTCTCCGAATGCATACAAAATTCGTAAAGTGTAAAGTACCAATTGTAAATATTTTCTCGATATCATTTCTTTCATCTTTTTATCTGAATATTATATTAAAAAAAAA
>NW_014569560.1:1350924-1386026 GCF_001313835.1 Polistes canadensis | reverse complement strand
ATATATATATATATATATATATATATATAGATTATTTTTTGTATAATTAATGTATTATATCATATATGTCATTTTGTTCTTAGTTTTATTTATAATTTATTTATTATAAACTTTCGCGAAGAAAAAATTTTATATTACAAATGAATTGATACAAGCAACTCATTATTGTCGATAAAATCATATATTTCTGTATAAAGATGAAAAGAGAATTTAAAAATAATAATATCTACATTGTCCATTTTTTACGATGTTTATACTCATAATCAAAAGATATGATAGATAACGATTGAAAAGGACGTAAAACATATAGAAAATATTTGTATAAACCAGATTTAAAATAGTCAATGAAATTTATCGTAATATTATTTTTTTATTTATAAAGAAATACATATATATTTTTTTTTATATGCCCACGATACATGATAGGCGTTCATCGATCTTATCGAATCAATCGAAATCAGAAATCTTTGAAATGTTATCGTTGAAATTCAATTAACATTCGAATTACTAAAAATAGACATTACATTATAATACGATCGTATTAAAATCAGTTAAAAATCCTATGTTCGACTATTTTTTATATAAGACAAATAATGTTATATTCGAATTAAAAATGTTAGTTATAAATTTATGTAAAATATTAAATTACAATTATATTATTTGAATCGAGTGACAAATATTTGTCAGTATTAAAATATTGAAGTTTATTATTTTTGTCATGTCAACTTGCCTTCATAACTTTGGCTTGATCTTCAGTTCCAATTAATATTGTTTTTTTATTTCAATACACATATCAAACACAAATTTCACGTTTTATACTTTGCACGCGTCAATATACGAGTTACAATATAATATTCCAGCAAATACACTATCGACGCGTTTAATAAAGACTCAAGAGAATACAGGGATTATTTTGAAAACGTGGAACTTTAGAAGCGTTATGGCTTCCTGATACTAATCATTGTTCAACCACTCATTTACAATCTCTTTTATTTTGTTGCCTTTGCTGAGCACTGATATCACTGATAAAAAAGTTCACTCTTACTCAAAGTGACACTTAGTGTTACTTTATTGATCAAACATAAATAAATTGCTGTAGAACTTTGTCATAGATCGAAAAATTCTTTATATTTCCATTGCAATATATATTTTTTAGTTATATACATAATGTTTTTGTAAGTTCGTAATATATATATTAATTTTCTGTGCATATTTAAATTTATTTAAAACAAAAAATTTCTATTCACTGTTTGTATATAGTTAATGTAAAATCAGTAATATTAACATGTATAATTGATTACTATGCTTAAGAAACATATTCAACGATTTTTATTATATTAGTAACTTAACGGGAGCTAAGGATTTAAGGACGTAGGGATAGAAGTAGATGTTCACTTTCTTCGTCTATCCCCACTTGTACTGCTTTGGAAGTCCACATAGTAGAATTTTCGTAACATAGTTGTATTATTTCTACGTTTATAGTAGATACATTTTTAATTTATAATCAATCACAAATAAAAAGACATTTGAATGTTCACGCAAAATAGCGGCCAGCCGTTCCAGCCAATTAGACCCGCATTCTTTCTAGGAGGAAAGGGGTAAATATTCGCGGGTTTTAGAGATGGTGGAGGAACTGACGAGCTAGCAATAAATAATAGTGGGAGGATCAAAAATGAGCAGGATGATGATACGAAAAAGGGCGAATTTTAACAAAAAAAAAAAGGGACGTGATAGCGTGGTGAAGAGATCTTCTTTATTGATATTATCGAAATTTTTTTCATCGACAACTTCGTGAGTGTTGGTAGATACAAAGAAAAAACGAAATAAAATAAATCGTGATTAATGTTTTCATATATACTTTATACATACTAATTGTGAATGAAACAAATAACAATGGATGTAAAATTTTAAATTGAATTTCAAAAATTACTTTGCATTCTATCGCGACTAATGTAGGTATTCATATCGTATCTAAACCATTTCAATTTTTATAGATAATTATAAATGGGAAATAAATAGAACATATGGCAACGTCATATTTTTCGTTTTTTTTTTTTTTACAAGATAAGCGATATGCTTATAAAAGGACGGATACAAATTCTCGACTTAGGCTTTCTATGTAACAACCAATATATATTTTTTTTCATTTATTTTATTGTGTTTTATATTCATCACACACACACATGTATAAGTATTAAACTTATTAAAACAATCTTTGAGGAGGTCCCATGGAAGATTTGATGTGTAGAGAACGTACATTTTGCCAATGCTTTTTCAACAATGAAACTAAAAAGTTAATAGACAAATGTACATTTTGTACCAATTCATCTGGAGTCATTTCTACGTGTCCTACTGCTACCGATAAGCAAAGAACCTATTTAAAAAAAAATAAAAATGGTTATTATAGAATTTTCAATCATATTATTTTTTTAATATTACATTATAATATAAAATTTACCTTCTTCATTTGGAACTTAATCGTAGCTTTTACTTCATCAATTTTTGCAACCATTGACTCCTGGTGAGATAGAAGCCCAGGGAATTTACCTGCCTTGTTTAAACCAGGACCCAACAAACGTGGAATTTGTTTAATCAAAGATTCACTGGCTAGAAACGCGTCGTACTTTTTTGCTGTTAAAATGATAAATTATTGTAATGTTAGTATGTTCCTATGCATTTAATATTTACATTACTTAATTTCATTGCTAATATTAATTTGAATTTTAGTAATAATAATGTATATGGCTATATTTCTAATAATTAACAATATTATTTAAAAATTATTGTATCTGCACTCATTGAGGAGCAATATGGAAGATCACATTGCTCTCACCCGGTGCAGAATTTTTGCTCTCCTTCCTTTCGACGTCCACCAATATTACGAATAAAAATTATTGATGGTGCTTTTAAGAAGGTATGTATTATTGAACATAATTTAAATATTTGCAATTATTAAATTTAAAAATCTGATAATATGTACCTAGTTTCTTAACAGATTTTTTATTCTTGTTCAATTTTTTTAAAGCTTCTGCATCCATATATGGGATGTTGTTAGCTTTGGCTTCGTCACAATGTTGTTGATCACCCAATACACATACTTGCATTTTTGGTCGAGGAATGTTCTTCAATCTGATAGTAATAAAAAATATATGCATATAAACTGGATATTAATTCAATATCCAGTCATAAGAGACTTCTTATTTATTTAGGATTAACTATGGTATTTGTGCATCCAATTAATCAAAATGTACAAATATATATATATATATATATATAAAAAAACCTATTTCTATTAGAACTTTTTATCTGCTTAAATATTGTAGTACAGTATAGTGTTGATTATCCGAATAAAGAATGAATCGTGGCTAGGCCATTGGCTATATTTGTTTAATTATAAACCGTTCAGATTACAAAAAAAAATTGCTAAATTTTTAATCGTTTTATGAGATAATTAAGCATTTGATTTTATTAGACCTATTATTCGAAAAATGATAATCGAATCCCAATTCATTCAGACAATCGACACTCTACTTGTACAGTCTTCTTATATAATTTAATAAAATTGCATAATATCAATATTCTCAGATAAATTATAATTGCTACAGCATAAATATGTAGATCAGATAATACATGCTTAAATACCATCATAGAACATTGATTAATGCATAAAATTAGAAAATGCCACCACATTTTAAATAAACTTACCGGAAGGATCATAAAACATGATCCTGAAATAAAATATATAACGGTACAATACCTCCCCAGTATTTTAAGACCCTGGGTAAAGGTCCGCTAGGTAAAGACCTAGCTTCCTGACGATTAATGAAGTGACCTTTTCGTGTTTTATAATATTAAATTGTTCTTTAATAATATAATAATTAAACCCCGAAAAGAACCCTCAGTCAGGTTGAAACATACTTAACGGTGCCTGAGAAACGCTTATCCTTTTGTGGGTCATAATTTTTAAGTCCTATTTGTAGTTCCACCGTTTCCAAGAAGTTCCTCTTCTTATCCTTTGAATTCTGCAGTACTGCATTAACGCACTCATAAAGAGTATCACGTGATACTTTAGACCTATAATGTAGAGGTTATAACCCATAGTACAATACTCTTTTTAATTTATAAAAATTAACTTTTATATTATTTAGCAATAATGAAAAATTTTTCTTTTTTTTTTAAATATGTATTTTTTAATATATATCTTTGAAAAGTATCAGTTACGATTAGCGAAAAATTATAAGGATTAATTACTTTCAAAAGAACCAGATGGTTTGGAATTGCATATTTTTCGAAAATATCATTATTGAGAAAAAAAATAATAATAGTAATAAATTAATACGGATCGTATTATTTATTTTGTAAGTATATCTACAAATAAATATTATAGATTAATAAGATATATAGCGATAAAATACTCACGTCATTTTATAGAAGTAGACGAGCCAGTAGTAGATGTTGAACTGCTCTTCTTAAATGATTGAACCGGAAAGACCGCCACGCTAAGCGTCTTCTGTAACGTGAAGTAAAAAAAAATACTAGATGGGCAACTCACATAGTAGAAAATGGATTTAAATGCATAGAATAAAACATATAAGAAAGATTTCTAAAGTTTCATATCGATTAAAAAGTTTTAACATTCGATATTTTGTTAGACCAATAATCATCTTACATAAAAATGAAAATAATGTCATGTGATTTTATTTAAATTATAATTATCTTTTTGTTTATTATGAGTGTTTTGTGTAAACACATATTATCAATGTTAGATTATTTCACTGTTTCATTGAAGAAAAAAATATACATTTGAAAGATTGCATATTATTGTTTAATATTTTTTAATATTACAAACTGATTTTTTCATATACATATATGTAAATATAACTTATATACATATATATATATATATATATATATATATAATACAGATATATAAATTAATGGAATAGTAATATATATATATAGTGTGTTAACAGTAATGTTATTCCAAATATATTTACTATTTTATTACGCAAAAAAGTGATAAATGCATATGTTTTATATAACAAATATTGTTTTAAATATTTTACAACAGATTATAAACCGAAGTATCAATCTACTATAGTTCTACACTATATATAAATGTATTATTATTATTACTGTGTTATATGAGAAGAGTTGATAGCACAGTTCATGACAGATAAGACAGAGTAAACTAAATTTTAATTTGCGAAACAATTGCAATAAGTTCATTCTCTATGATCGCTTATAAATATATTTTTTAAAACGTATCAGTTTATTTGTGATAATGTTTTAAATGCATGAACAATATTATTTTTCAATAAACGATATAAATAAACAATTAAACAAAATATATGTCTTTAATGAGAAGAATAAAGGATATAAAACTGTAATAATTGCAAAGTAATAATACTATGGTAATAAATTGATAAAAGTAAAAAATGTTTATTATTAATAAATATAATATTTTTATAATTAGAATCTTTTTTATGTACAGTTTCAAAAATGTGTCCTGCGTTATTGGAAAATGAAGAGCGTTGTTTGGGTGGAATGACATTTTTTGCTCAAAGTCATCCAGTTGAAGTTTGCGGAAGTAATGGCCTTCCATTAACACCAAACTCCATAACTATTTATGGGAAATCTCAATTTTTAAAAACTATATGTCATCCAAATTTATCAGAATATCTTGATATTATTAGAAGTAAACATGGTATCGTATTGAATTTCTAAATCATACAATTTCAAACATTAATAGTCAATGATACAATCAGTGTTTTATAATTTACAGAAAGGATAGTGGTAGTTTCTGAATATAATGGAGAACCTTTAAGTATTAAAAAGGATCTATGCATGAATGATATTGTAAAGATTGCATTCCAGTGTCTATTAGGTTTACGACAAATGAATGATTTAGGTCTAGTTCATAGACACTTAAGTCCAGATAATATACTTATAAATAAAACTGGAAATGTACAATTATACAATTACGGCTTGTATTATATGACTGACAGAGGAAAAAATGTATCTTTTCCAATTGGGTACGTTTAATGGAAATATTCTCTTGCATTAGAATGGATTTTATTATAATTTCTCTTCAGGTATCCAAAATATACAGCTCCAGAAGTATTTTTAAGTAATGGACTCAGTGGTATAAAGGTAGATTCTTGGTCACTTGGAATAATAATTGCAGAACAATTATTGAAAAAACAAATCTGGTCTGGAGTAAAGTTATCGCAATGTTTACGCAAAGCTCTAAGTCTTATACATTGCGAAACTTCTGTATTTGAGCGTCTTGCAAGAGAACATAATTGTTTTGATATTTATGAGGTATTGAAATATATGTGTATTATAATTTGATAATGCAATATTAGAGATGTCATTTTTATTTATTTTCTTCTTTAGGAATTATCTTCCGAAATAAAAGAATTTGTTGATTCTTGTTTACAAGTACATTCATCAAAACGTAAAACACCAGAGGAACTATTACAATTACCATTATTCATAGATCTTTTAATGCAAAATGAACAGGAAAAGGAAGAAAGTCAATACAAAAACGTGATTGTTAGAAAAATGAATGAGTTGTATTATCTTTGGCAATTAGCGGGAGGAGATATCACAGTAGAATTAAAAAAACAAGGCCTCATTAGATCAAGACCACCTATTTTATCTATACCTAAGTAATATAGATATCAATATATATTATAACTAAGAATACGATTTTAATTTTAAAAATAACTAAATATATATTTATTTACAGTTTAGTAATATTATTAGGACAAATATTTGGAAGAAGAGATACAGCTGGCTTACTTGATCTTAGAGTTGTTAAAGTTTCTTTAGATACTTTACATCAACGCTTGTCTCACATTCCATACATTGCTAATTATCCTTGGTTAACTCCTGAGTAAATATTTGCATTATAAGCATTTTACTACTCTTTGTTCTTGTAATATAATAGGAGATAAATAATAATTCAAATTTAACAGAATGCGTGTCCATGCGCAGGAAGATTTAACAAGTGCTGCGTCACAGTTACCATTGATAATAAGAGAAAGAGATACAGAATATCAATTTTATAGATTAGTTTTATATGACAGACTCTTGCAGGTAATATTTAATTAATAAATATATATTATGAGTTTACGTAATAGTATTATATTACAAGTATAATTTCATATAGATTTTACCACTTACACGAGAGGCAATTATTAAAGAGGCACATAAAGATATTCCACCGTTGGTTCGTGGAGCTGTTTGGGCAGCTTTACTTGATATTACCGGTGATGTTCAACAACGATATGACATGATTGATAAAGAAACACCTACACATACAGATAGGCAGGTAATGAAATGTATATCTTATGAAAGTGGACTAACAAACTTTTCTTCTTTATTTTTCAAAGAAAAATGTAATATATTTTATTATAATTTTTTTTTTATCAAAAATATTTGTTAGATAGAAGTAGATATACCAAGATGTCATCAATATAGTGAATTATTATCATCTGGGTCAGGACATGAAAGACTACAAAGATTATTAAAAGCATGGGTTAGAAATAATCCACACTATGTATATTGGCAAGGGTTAGACTCATTAACAGCACCATTTCTTTACCTAAACTTTAATAATGAAGGTACTTGTAATTAATTACTTCATTTTATTATATTAATCAATTTTATTAATAAATTAATTATACATATATATCTATATATCATTTTAGCAAGAGCATTTGAATGTTTATCTGCATTCATACCAAAATATCTTCATAAGTTCTTTCTAAAAGATAATTCTGCAGTAATACAAGAATATTTAGGAAAATTTTCTCAAATTATTGCATTCCATGATCCACAATTGGCAAATCATTTGAAATCTATTAATTTTGTTCCCGAATTGTTTGCTATACCATGGTTTCTTACTATGTTTTCACGTAAGTTTTTACATTTATAAAGTATATATAATTTTTTAGTCATTTTTACTTCATTTCCTATTAATATATCTCAAATGTTACAGATGTATTTCCATTACACAAAATATTGCATTTGTGGGATAAACTTTTATTAGGAGATTCATCATTCCCACTTTTAGTTGGATTAGCAATATTAAAACAATTAAGAGATTCTTTACTTGCGTCAGGATTTAACGAATGTATTCTTTTGTTTTCTGATCTGCCAGAAATTGATATAGAATTATGTGTAAAAGATTCCATGACTATGTATCAAAATACACCACCTAGTATAACGTACAGAAAACATCAATTGAATAGATCAAAAGTACTAAAATGAAAATATATGTGTATTATATTGGACATTCTCGTAAAGTTTTATTATAATATATATTTATTTTAAATGTTAGGAAATGAATTGGACAGATCCTGAACCAGGAACGGAAAAAATGCCAAGAATAAGTGTAGATGATTTTTTAAATCTGTTAAATAATACTCCTGATGAAGTAATAGCTGTGGATATACGTAATAACATACAGTGAGCACATATTAACGAATAAATATAAAATATCTATTCTTAATATATAATATAATATCATTTATATTAATATCAAAAAATAACGATTCTGTGTGTTAACAGATTTGAAAGAGGAGCTGTTATAGGAAGTATCAATATTCCTTTCACAAGTGTGCAACTCTCTCAAACGAATATTGACACTCTTGGACCTCATGCTAAACCTCTTGTAGATAATAAAAATTGTATAGTCGTTATTATAGGACCCCATGATCAAAATAATGCGCTGGTAAATATATACAATTTTACAGATATTTTATAAAAAATATGATTGACATATAATTTATGTATAATTTAAATTTTGTTAATGTGTTATTTATAGTTTGCGGACTTTCTTGTAAAATGTGGTGTCACGGGAGTATGTTCTTTACAAGGTGGTATTTATGCTTTACGAACAAAATCTCCTAATATTATAGTATCTATACGGTAAATACATTTATGAAATATATATATATATATATATATTCGTTTATTATGTGAAAAATATAAGATCGTAAAAAAATATGATGCGATTTATAATGATCCAGAATATTACATATAATTTTGTTTGGATTAAAGATAATGTCTAGATTATTTGTATACTCTTCCTGCGCGAATATACTTTAATTGTGTTTATTTCTACCATGGTTGCTATAGTAATCAACCAAAAGAGTCTTGCATTTCTACGCATAGATATGTACGTATAAAACTCAGTATATATAAATTATTGTCTCTCACACACACACACACAAGGGTAGGTTGTATATAATAATTGTTAAAACTTTAGTATATATATAAAAAAAAAATTAATTTGATTTTACGTTAATGGATAAAAGAATGTTGCCAAATATTAACAAATGGATAAAAAAATGCATAAAAAAAGAATTTGATAATGTAATTAAGGATAATTTAGAGGAGAATCAAGATTCTTCAGAAATAGCCCAAAGAATTATTTCTTCTAAAGAAATGCAAGTTTTAATGAATTCTATGAAAATGATTATTACTGAACAGAATTCAGATTCCAAATTTGATAACAGTGCAACAATGGAATCTCATTCTCGGTCATCTGCCTCTTTTGTGAGTGATATAACTGTAGAAGATTTGAATTCTCCAAAAAATGTTGAAGATCAATATAATTATATTATAGATAAAATAAGTTGTGATAAACCTATACATGTGAGATTAGCAGGTTATGAGATATTATTAAAAAGTGATTTGACAAATGTAACAGCTATCTCGCAGTGGGATATTCTTCAAAATACTTTAAAAGATAGTCTTATGGGTGAAAGTCGAGCCATATTTGAAGCTAGTTTGCAAGTCCACGCTAGATTATTAAGTTGTCCAAAGGCATATGATGCGTATACAAATTTATTGAGTTCTTTTAATGCTCAATATCATACGCATAAAGTACACGAAATGTTACCCTCATTAATATCTGGAATTAATTTCAAATTTTTCTTACACGAAAAATTAATTCGCATTATGTATTTGATAATACATTATCAAGAAGAATTATTAAAGAGTATAAGAAATGTTGATAAAACTACAGAAGAAATAATAGAACAATTTATAATATTTTTAAGTACTCATACATTTGGTAATTCAATGCAAGTTAAAACATTGTCTATGTTAAATATTGTTGCAACATTAGATCCACAGGCTGACTGGAGTAAAAGATGGACTCATAAATTCTCTACTAGAAGAACATTTTTTTCTATATTAACTAAATCACCAAGTTTACTTCAATATGCTATACAATGCATTACCAAAGGCTTGAATAAATCTCCTATATATACATCTATTTCTATCTGTGACGAACCCATAGAAGCATGTATTTCTGGAGAGACAATAGAAACAATTACTTATCTTCACTGTTTAAACTTTATATCACAGTTATGTAGTTATGAAGCAGGTCGCCAATTACTTTCCGAGACTTCATTAAACGTTCAATTTTCTGTAACTGAATTTTTAATTACATTAATAAATACATTGAATGAATTATCATCTTCTGGGATAGCAAGTGGCATTTACAATATTATGTGTCAGGCATTGCAAAATGTATTAAACAGGCCTACAATATCGTTAGATACTGATTTTTATGATGCTGCATTATACTCTTTAAATAATTCTTCTGAGAATGATTTAAGAATTTGGCCTCATATGCTATATTTGATAATGCATATGTTGGATACTGTTAATGGCTCAGAAATTTTAATAAATTTTCAAGAATCAAAACCACATTGTACTGCATTGATTATTATGCAGCACATATCTAATGTTTTAAAACAGCCTTTTTCTATTATGAATACTGAGTATATCTGTAATTTATCTAAAATTATAACAAAATTATTTAGTATATTTAATGTTTATGAAGTTGTACAAGATGTAATAGAAAATCAATTTTATCCTGCTGTATCACATTTTTACAGTAAATTAGATAAATATTTTATCGAAAATGGAAATAAAGCTCAATATTTAGATGGGTAAGAAACAGAATTGATAATTATTTATTATATTAGTACATTATATTAAGTTAAAAAATGAATAATTAATTATATGAAACATAGATGTTTTTCCATTTCAGCATAATTAACAAAATGGTACTTAAAATCGTATCAATACCATTTGGTTTACAAGATTTAACACGCGAGTATTTAGCATTTCAAGAACTAGTACGTGGATCTATTGCACCCTTAAGAAATTCATGGACATCCACTGAGATTGTTAGTTTCGTATCATCCGCTGGATATTTTAAATTAGGATGTGAAGTTATTGAAGATTTGGCTCCACATGTTTTATCTAAGTTGTTAACAGAAACCTGTGAAACATTGGAAGATCCACATTGTTTTTATGATCCATGGGAAAATCCAATAGTAGACAAATTTATACATATTATTGCTCTATTTTCTCTCAATTTTAAATGTATAATATAAACAAAATTAATAAGATTTAATATTAATAAATTCATTTATACATTTAACTGATATTATATTTTTATTCTAACAGGTTTTACTTCATTTATAATAAGTACTAATAAGTTTGGAAATTATGAGGAGCAAAAAATTCCGAATAATTTGACTGAATTAATGCAATGTTCGATTAAATTTGATTCGGCATATCATTACTTAGGACTTTTATCATTAAACACAATTATTTGGAATTTAGACCTTTATATTTATTTTATAGAAAAATTAAATTTTCAGGTAACAAATTATAATCTATATTTTTGCACACAAATTTTTATATATAACGTTTTCTTTATAAAAATCTATATAATACTTTTTTATAGAATGAATTATTGAATTTACAAAATCATTGCATAATTAATATTAAAGTCGACGATGAAATCGGAGAAGAATACATAATAGATGAATCTAGTTTACTCCGGCATAAAATTTTATCTAATTCATATTATATCAAGCATAAGTATCCTAATAAACTATTATCAAAAGAATATGAAAATACGAATAATATATTTGAACCAGAAGAATACGAATTGTTTTCAACATTACCACCACCTGACGTTACCACAGAAAAAGCACTTTTTAAGGATATAGAATCTATTACTGAATTAGAAGATATGTTACATGAAAATAAGCTTGGACTATTGGATACTAGTTGGATATTACAAGTCAGGAATGCATATATAAGTTCTACAGATTCAATAAAAGTATAAATCATAAACAGTAACAAAAGATATATAAATAAATTTATATTGCTATTAATTTTTATATAATTACTCATTTTTTTTCTTTTTAGAATACAGTTTTGATTAATTTACTAGATCAAATGTGGCAAGCTATTCCAACTGCAGAATGGGCAGATCAATTTGAATGGCCAGAAAATTTTGTATACAATGCAGATTTTTTCTTTTCAGAAGAATTGCACGGAATTGATTTGGTTTTACAATATGCTGAATTACATGGACTTCTTCAAAATTCTGAGATGAATAAAGAAACATTTAAACAATTTTTACAAGCTTCGTGCATATTTATAAAATATAAAAAGTCTAATAAGTTTAAAGGTTTTGATTGGTTTTTATCAACTGTGTTTCTTATTTGTGAAGCAGATATGGACAAGTAAGATTTTTTCAATTTTGAAAAATTTTAAATAATTTGTACTAAATACCTCAGTTGACCGCGAATACACCCTTCTTAGCAACGAGTTATATTCTCTATCTTTGTAAGTAATATTTTACAGTAGTAGTGAAAGAGTAGTCCTTTAATATATTATTTGTAAAATTATTACTTATAAAGCGTGAAAAGATACTGTTGCCTAGATTTAGGATAACTCTAGCAAATCAAGTATCATCATTGGTAGTAGGTCTCAGATTGAAAACTTAGTCACCACAATATTATTATTATGTCTAAATTATTTCATTTTCTTCATTGACCTGTTTTAATACCAAGTAATAAATACATCATTAGTATACATTAATATATGAAATATATATATAAATATATATATTACAGATGCAAAATATTTATTAAAAAATTAATTTGCTTCCCGTGTATTTTATTTATATGGCCTATTTTTGGTAAAACTATTGATAAAAGCAATAAAGAGAAGTATTCAACTCAATTTATATTTGCACAATATTTAGAAAGTATAATTCACAGCGAAATGCCGAACATAGCTTATGCATTAAAGGTAAATCAAAGATATATATTTTATTTAGAAAAAAGCAACTTAAAATTTTACTTTAAAATAGAATACCTGTGGTATCGATTGGTGGATGTTATGTACAACAATATTGACTCAATGTTTCTGGGGAATATTATCATGGCAAGAAATAAAACATTTTTTTGCTATTTCTATTTTATATTCACCCGATTATATAATATATTATTGTGTATCTTTAATATATCACTGCAGGACAACATTTATACAAGATATTACGAACGGAAAAATGTGGCCAGAATATATGGTAAATTTTATTCTTTGTAATCTATAAGTCTCTGCTCTAAAATTACAATTAAATTTAAATTTATTTTTGTAGGTATTAAATGACTATCGGTGTCATGATTACATTACATTTATGGATAAATTAGCTAAGAGGTATGGAAATAAAATATTACCAATAATGACTGCAAGAAAATTATATTCCAACGATGAAACTGATACTGTAAATTAAACGACATATACTTGAAGAAAAGATCCTTAAAAAAAAAAGATTCTTTGTTCGTGTATTTAAGAAAGAATTTTTCTAAATGCATTATCATAAAAATATTTTCATGAGAAAAGCAAAGAATTTTTATAAAGGATTTCTGTGCGTACATTTACAATAAGAAAATAAAGAAAAACTCATTACATTTATATAAACAGTATAAATTCTTCTTTGAAAAACATAATATTTATATAAATAGGTAATGTGTAATTTCTTTGTAAAACAAAATGTTTTAGCAAAATCGTTTTTTTTTAAATGTTATTAAACAATAATTAATATTCTGTACAATGCGTTTCTTATTCGACTTATTTTACTCCATAAATGCATTTTGTGAACTATTTCTAACAATGCTCAGTGTATACTATGGAATATCATTGATATTTGTACATACCATACATTCTAAAAACTCATAGATATATAATGTGATATTGCTTGGAGACTTTTATATAAACATTTCAAATATGTACAGCATAGTGACTTTATAATATTGTCATACACATACCACACACTGTAGTCAATGTTATTAGTCATCATGAATGGAAAATAGTTTTGCTACTTCATTTAAATCATCATATTTTGTGCCTCTTGCTAGTACCTACGTCAAAGTACAATATTTATAATCAATATTTTTAATATTATAACATAAAATGTGTGTTTTTATTTATGAGAGTTTTAAACAAAGAACTACAAAATTTTTAATTATAATTTTTAATGAGAAAAAATTACGTACCTGTCTAGCTATAGACATACGATGAAAAATATTCCAAAGTACAATGCCAACTACAACATCATCTCGTAGATAGAATACAACACCTTTTTCAAAATCACTATGTTTTTTAGGTTCCTTCTCATCCGTCACATTTTTCACATCTTTATTTTCATTTCCTGAGGTTGGAGATTGTTTATCATTTTGTAATCGTGTTTCTTCTTTTTTAATCGCTTCCGTCTGTGCTATGGCTTTCTATAAGGAGGAAAAAAAAATGAAAAATATTTTTAATATCTTGAAAAATATACTGTTATACCTCTTCATCCGCTAATTCAGTAAGAGCTGCTTTTGGTGTATCCGCTTCTGTTGCTTTTGCGAATACTCCAACAGTTGGGAAAGATGAATCTACAATACCAACTGCTTCATATCCTACTTCTGGTCCTAAATCAGACCAGAACATAGACTGATGCAAATAAGGTTTACCTATATATACATATAAAAAATTATACATTTGTATTTATGCTCACATTATTTATTTTTCCTTAGTATTTTAATTTGTGCTATTTAAATTACCTGCACCGGTCATATTTTCTCCAGCTAATCTACCCGAAATTACAGCATGGTCATGATGTTCTACTCTTCGTCTACCCAATCTAACATCATAAAAACATGCAGCATCTCCAGCAACCCACAGATTACTTCTTGCTTCTAATTCGGCATTAACAAGAAAACCTCCTACATTAGGATGTACTTCTAATTGTGAAGATGTTGCCAAATCTGCATTTGGTTCGACTCCTATGGCTACTATTACTTGATCAGCTTCAATCTTTATAAAATAATATAATTATAATATTTAATATTATTCATACATTTTATAAAAAAAATATGCTACTTACTATATTGCCATCAGATAGGATAAGATCGAGCTTCTTATTTTTGTAGGAAAAATCCGAAACTTCTACACTTGGCGTACAAATTACCCCTTCCGCCATAGCTTTCTTTGTTGTCCATTCACTCAAATACTCAGGTAATACTTGAGCCATTATATGATTTTCTTTGTAAACTTGGATTATCTTTTTGTCTTGATCTATTTGATACAAAAATTAATATATAAATAAATATATAGAGAAGGACGCTTAAATAAGAATAATATGATACTTACAATTTCTTGCAAGTGAACAAGCTAGCTCTGAGCCAAGAAAACCACCTCCAATAATAACTATATTTTTACAATTAGGATTGTGAATATTGTCTTCTAATTCAAGAAAATCTTGTTTTGTTCTATAGGCTATAATTTTATCTTTTACTTCATCCGGAGCAGATTCAAATAATGGAAGATTTTTAGGCGAAGCACCTTAAAATAAATACGAATTAAAATTAAAGTTATTACATTTTTAAATGAAATGTAAAAGAAATTTACCTGTTGCTATAAGACATTTATCATACTTGATTTCATGACCATCTTCAAGTACAGCAATCTTATTTGTAGCATCAATTTTGGTTACTTTCCAACCAACTGCTACAGCTACCCCACCTTTATCTAATTGCATTAGCTTATCAACGTTCGTATAAAATTCACGTGGTTCATAAAAAAGACTACAAAGAAAATTAATGTAATTTAGTAAAATACTGTATATAAGTTCTGATATACAATGTTTATACTATATTGTTTATAAATGAATTGAAATATATCATACAATTAATTTTAATCTACCTTCTCTGCGTTCCATTCCACTGTTTAAAATTTAATTTTGCACTTGTTGCTCTATCTGTATTATACCATAATTCTTTAGACAATGGCGGTCTCATATATGGTAAATCTTCTTCCTCGCTTATTATTAAAACCTAAATAGAATTCATTTATATATTATCATTTAAAATATAAACTTGTACTATAGTGATATGAACTATACCTTAGCTTTGGGATCCCTAGATTTAATTGACCTAAATGCTGAAAATGCAGCAGTTCCTCCACCTATCAGTAGGTAAGGTACTTCCTGAGGTATTGATTTAGACACAGCTGGAGTTTTTATTACATCCTTTGATCTTCTATATCTTTTCTCTGTATCTTTTTTTTCTAAGAATAAGAGATGCAATTTAAGTTGTATAATTACCAAATATATATATATATATATATTTTAGATATATGTTTATATAGAATGACTGAACAAATATGATAAGCAATTATTACTTTTTGTGTCAGACTGTGAGTCAAATTTATCCGTAAACCATTCTGCAGAAGAAATCTATAATAAAAAATGTAATATCATTTAATATGGCAAATTGCTATGCTACTAAAACTATAAAATAATAATAATAATATTATACCGCATAAATAGTCACTCCTGCTATTATCAAGGTGGCCAATAAATGTTTCCAATTTGGAAATTTACCATTCTTCCCATTACCATCTTCTTGTGTATAATCTGGTTTACAAGAAGGTGGACAAGTACCATCACGCTGAGCTTCGCAAGCAGGAAGCGGTTTCTTTGGTTTAGAATATTTAGACTCAGGTAAACATTCCTCTGGTTTTATTGTAGTACCAGGTGTCCTATATGGTTTCTTATTATTTGCATTATTACTATAACACAATCTATTAACACTGAAAATGCCTAGAACATTACAAATAATGTTAATAACTTTTGATCGACTGAAATAAGACTACAATGGAACAATTCTATTACATGTGAAAGATATTTATAAGTTTAAAAAGAATATATTAAAATAAACAAAAATTTTTTAACAATAATAGATTAAGGTTATGTTACTTGTGGCATACTTCAGAGTGGAAGTATCACATGTAAACGGTAAACACTATATCAATTTAAAATGATTAATATAAATGATACGTAAAGAAAAGAAATTAAATACTAATTCACAATTGACAAATTCATTGAAAAAATATGATAGAACGATCGGTTGTTATGAATATTTCAATCTAAACCGAAGGGAGGTTACAGGTACCGAAAGCAATCATTCACACGAGGGGTACTAATAATGATTAACGAAATTTATAAGGAAAAATATGACTAAATTCTTACCGACATATTTTAAAGTTCGATAGGAATGATTAGTATGTGCGTGCCTTGTTACTTTAGACAGTTGTCCAATAATTCTACCACAGCTTAACATTTTTGATGGGCCAATACCTTGGCCTTACGCAATAATATGAATATGGCGCGTGTGTTCGGTACTTCTCACCGTATGCACGCCGATTGAAAGTCGTTGACCGATTTTCTTGTCGTCCGAGATTAATGATGAATTTAATACGATGCACTCCATCACCTGAGATTCGATCATTCAAACTATCATTGCCATCTATGTTCTAATGTATACCAGTTTTGCCAATTCGACTTATCTTTATCAATTGATTAACTAAACCAAATAGATAAATATATACATGAATTTGATCTAAAAAAATTCATTAAAGGGCGCATTCTAAACATAGGAACGAATGACAGACGGTGTCAAGTGATACATTTTTTGTCGTGACGATCGCAATACATGTAAATATATGCAATATATGTCAACGGAATATCGATTATTTCAAATTAGAATTACACATATATCTATGAATTTATATATTTACTTTATTGATACTTTGTTTTTTTAATTAGTTCATAAAATAAAATGAACAAATATCACGTTGTGATATTATAATCAATAAAATTGTTACGAGATTTAATTGTCGATTTGACGTATAAAATTATTCGTACTATTTTCTTTTTTCTATTTATTTTATTTTGATTATCGGAAAATAATCGATGAATAATCGAGACTTAATAAATTTTTAGCCTTGAAAATACCTGTTTTCTTCTTTGTCTCATCGAAATAATAGAGAAGAAAGAAACTATAGATTTTAGTGAAATTCGTATGATCTTTACAGGTGTCCTCAAGGTAGCCAATATGAATCAGCGTTCCCTTTTATGGTGAATCAATGTTGTCTGTCCACTTAAGCATTTTTAAATCTGGTTTAATATGCGTCATTTATTCAAATTTGGTTTTTATTTTTTGACTTCCCTGAAATAATTTAAAAGAATTAACGAATATTAATTGTTATATATATATATATATATATATATATAATTGTTAGTCAAATATCATCATTGTAATGTCTTATCTATTTTTTTCATATTTTCAAAAATTTTGGCGGTAAATAATCATAGAGTGCGCTTTAAGATTATTAACTTTTAGCAAACTTCATTGTCTAACGTCAATCTTACGAAAGTTGAATAAATCATCTTTGTAAATACAGCTGTTTCTGCTATGATTAAATTTTCATATAATAAATGTTTCCGATTGTTATTACAAATTTTTATTAACAAATTTCAAGTGTAGATTTCCTTGTCAATATCAGAAATACGAGGAACAGCACAATATTTTGGTGAAATATATACACAAGAAGGTAATTTTGACATATGCATATATGATGCATAAATAGGCCTCTCTTTGGACATGCATAAAATTATCTTATCTAAAGAGAATGATATTATGTAACTATACTTTGTTTAAATAATAATAACAATTTATTTACCAATTGGATTAGTTATTGTTTCTTAAATAAATAAATTTTTGTAATATATAAAATATTAATATAAATTAATTTTCAGTATTCATATATATATAAAAACACTAGAGTATACAAAGATGTTAATTATTAGTTTTTGTTAATACATTAATTTGTGTTTTATTTTTTCACTTATATGAAAATAATTATAATTATTCAGCGATGAAAACAAAGAGAAAATGGATGATATATTTATGTAACATTTTTTGTATACTATCAAAACTTTACCACGTATAGAAAATTATTAGACATAAGTTAATCAAATGTTTCACATAAAGAGTAACAAAAGAAGTCTTGAGAGTATTTACAGGCGGTTACAGCATTATAGGTGTTCTTTTTATAGACAGTATTTGACCTCCTTTTCTTCAGGAGTCTTAGCAGTTAACCAGCAGCTGCTTTGGAGTGCAGGTCATGTCATAGCAACAGGACTCTATATACAAACAAAGGAATAAGAGATATTCATTCTAGTCATCATGTCTGACAAGTAAACATGTTTTATAATAGTTTTATATTAACAAACTTTGATAATTTATACACATTATTACATTAATATTATAATATTAGTTATTCTAATATTTAAATTTGTAGAGATCAAAAAATGGAGCAAGATGCGGAAAAGTGTAATATTAATAATCCTAACATTCCTATAGAATGCCCAACTTCATCTCGTCAAATAGAAGATGATAAACATACAAAAGAGTAAGATATTTTATCGAATGGCATTAAATATATTTTATCTTTCATTGTATATATTTTAATTTATTTGCATTAATATAATATCAAATAGACAAGATATACAATATATGATGAGCGGATGGACTGGAGCATCACCACCAAAGTTTGTGTCTCATGAAGAAATTATAAAAGCTGCTAAAGGAATGACGAATATGGCTTTGGCACATGAAATTGCGGTTGATACAAATTTTCAATTACAAAAATTGGAGCCGGATGACGGTACTTTTCATAGAAAAGTTAAAGAAATTATGCATAAGGCTTTTTGGAATTTGTTAGTAGAACAATTGAATGAAGATCCACCGATCTATACGCAAGCCTTTATTTTACTAAAAGAAATTAAAGATGTAATTAAATCATAAGCTTATAATCATATTATTGTAATGTTTATGATCTTAAATCAATTTATTTTTTCTTTTTCAGACATTGGATGAACTTGTATTATCACATCATTCAAAAATTAAAGAAAATATTAAAGAAGTCCTTGATATTGATTTGATTAAACAGCAAGCAGAGAAGGGTGTATTAGATTTTCGCCATTATGCAAATTACATTATTTCTATTATGGCTAAAGTTTGTGCACCGGTTAGAGATGAAAAAATAGAAGAACTGAAAGGAGAGCAAGATGTTATTGAAACATTTAAAGGTATAATGGAAGCTTTACAGTTGATGAGACTAGATTTAGCAAACTTTACGATAACTATGATGAGACCAAGTATTGTTGCTTCGAGTATTGAATATGAAAAAGCTAAGTTTGCAGAATTTTTAAAAATTAATTCAAATGGTTTACATTATACTAAAAAATGGTTGTTGAGGCATCTTGACGAAGAAGAAATTGCCAGTGATTTTAGTCATGATAATCAAGTAAGACAAATTACACATCGTCTCTTAACTGAAGCTTACCTTGATCTCCTAGAATGGGATTTTAATCCAGATGCAGAGGTACGAGTACACGTATATACATGGTGGTAGAACACACAATATTATAAAAATTGCAACTATATTATTCAACACAATATCTTTTTCAGACATTGATGCTTGATCAAGGTAGATTGGTAGAATTGCGTGATAAGACTAGCAGATTGAGTCTAATTGGTTCTATATTATTATTAACAAATAATACCGTTGGAACATCGATACAAGATGTTGCTAAGTTTAAAAATAGCGTAAAGAAGAATTTAACAGTGTTATTAGATTCGGTACATTCAAATAAGTACGTTTCATAATTCTTTTTCATATATAATATTGTTATATGAGTGAATATATTCATGTTTTATATACAGAGACTTAGAAATGGTAATGCCAAACATCGTTTTGCAAGTAATAAAAGATCTTAAAGCAACGTTAGAGGAAATTGGTATTGGAAATTTGTCATCGGATTTAGAAATATCATTAGAGGGACAAATAACAGATTTGGTTAAACCAGATCATAAGATCAGAAGTCTCGTTAGTAAGTAAAGTAATATGTTTTATTTAATAATATATTTTTGTGTAATTCAGCAAATATATTATTTATTTATATTTTTTTATAGATTTAAGGATTAGACAATTTTTGCAAAGAATTATACAATCTAAGAGTGCTATTCCTCAGCAAGTACCAATTGGTCTTTCGTCTCTTCAAGAAGAATTAACAGCTATAGCAGCACAATTTTTAATACTTGTTTCTCATAACAGAAGTGTGTTTGGGGAATATTATCAAGAAATTGTCAGTAATGCACTTTCTTCCACGCGTGATAATGATGTGATGAAAAAGGTAGTGAAAGAAAATTCAATGGATGCCTAAAATGAGAATATATATGATTTTATATTATGAGACGTGTTCAAGAATCTGGAAACAGTTTTACAAATAAATACTATGTATGTATAGTTAATATTTTATATATTAGTCTTTTTAAAATTCAATCATTTTTAAAATACATATGTTAATATATAGAATGTGAGGCACATAACTTGATTACCTCGAATAAGTTCTAAATTGTACAATAAACAACAAATTATTTCTATAGAGATTATATGATATCAAAAAGGGCATAATGTGATGTCCATGATGTTTAAAGTAAAGCCGTTTAGGATATTTGAAGGACAACTTTATTTTTTTAAACGGAATGTTCTCTCTTTTTTATGGCAGTTCTAAAGAGCAGTTTCTAAGTAAAGAAGTATTAACCTTCTTTGATTTCTAAAGCTATTTATAAACGAAATATTAACGAAAGTTTGATCAGAATAAGATCTTATTGAAATATTCTAAACTTATAAAAAAGTCATGCATGCTACATTATACCTTTTTTGAGATCACGCAATCCCTGTAGAAATATTGAATTGTTTAAATACAATATGTTTTGATTGTAGTAATTTAAGAACATAACATATGTATACACTATTACTAAATTAATCCAAAAAATAATTTGTTTTTTCAGAATGATTTAATAGTATGAGATAAAACAATTTCTGCAATATTATGCATAGGAGTCTATAATTACTAATTCTAATTACCTTCAAGTATTTTCTACCTTCTAATTAATTTCAAGTATTACAATATATATTCATATATTTTGTGTAAGAGCTTACATAACAATGAATATAAAATAATATTTCTTTATATTTGGTGCCGTGTAAAAAAGATCTCTTTGCAATAATATCTACATAAAAATTTATTTAGAGTACAAAGTTGTATGCATTGTATGAATCAACGTATCACACACAACACACAGACACATATATATATATAGATATATATATATATTTGTATGGAATTTTTTGTCTTATTATTAACCAAAAAATCAATGTTCCTTATCTCAAAAATTATAAAAATTTTGTAATATTCCGGAATATCTTGTGAGGAAGTTATGACTTTCTAGGGCTCCCCGGCACATGTTTTGGGATCCATTGGACTATAGTAATATATATTGGATTTTTATTTTTTGCAGAAATAATCAAATATTCCTCATTTTTCTATACATTTCACTTTTATTTACTCTATTTTATCGATCTTGCGACGATAGTCCCAAGATACGAATAGAGTGAGAACCCATCTTTATCATTATCAAAATATTACCTATGCTAAACAACAGTTATACGACCAATGTAAAAACCTTAGGTATTAGACTTAGCATGAATAAACTATACTTAAAATAAAAAATAAAAATCCACTTTTATTTTCTTTTTTATTTATTTTTTTTTTTTTTTAAATAAAATTCCACTTTTAAGTATTATCGAAAAGAACGATGATTTTATATTTTGAAATCATTGTTTCATTTCAATTACAATATGCCTTTCTTTATTGTGCAATTACTACAATTACATGTATATATATATTTTATTATAATTTAGTTTTTTTTTACTGCTACCATAGTGCTTTTCAATTATAGAATTAAAAAACAATGAAGCGAACAATTTTGTAATCTTATCACAATAGAATTGTATATTACGTATTTTTGTATTAAACATTATAAAGTACGGTACATTTTACAAATTAACAATTATCTTTAAATATGACTATATAATATTTGTACGTAAGATTAATATTCCATTTTTGTTATTCATACAAGTAATTAAGTAGTTCGTAATAGAGACAATATTTGTTGAGTAGCATATAGTACAACATTAAACTAATCTAATTATTTACACACACAAAAGAATTTAAAACTCAATTGTAAGATTTTATTAACTTTGTATTGAGAGGAATATTTAAAATAAATTGTTACACGTGTAAATCATGTAATATTATGTGATATAATATATGTTTTTAATTTATACTTTTATCTTATACATGTGTATGTATAAGATAATTTTTGATATGATTTGTTTAATTTCGTAGAAAACTATAATATATATACAAAAATGAATGTATAAGCTCTAAGAAATTTTTATTTTTTTGTTATATTATTGTGTAATATGTCATGATATCATGTTGTATGTCATGATGTATTTTAAATATTTCATATATATTCCAATACAAAAGTTCAACATGTTATCTAATAAAAAATGTGAATTTTATTAATATCAAATGTACATTAAAGGACGCAACAGCAAAGGTCATTTATTTATCATCTTCTTAGACGTTCCCATTGTTCATATGGGTTATAAAGAATAAAGTTTTTCGATAAGTTATGTACACGAAAAAAATTATCTCTTCTAAGATAAAAAATTATTTATCTTTGTCAATTCATTAGGATAAAAATACGCGCTATCTTTACGTCAGATGGCGCAGTCAATCATTTTTATTTACGTTTCACCGATTTACTCTCTGCTCTAGTCGATTTAATTTACTCTTAGAGATGATCAATTTTATACAAGTGATATCTAAATAAAGTTTTTTCTACAGATGATTGGTAATACAAAAAAATTAGTGTTTGCTTTTCTTTTTACGGTAAAATCGAAGATTCATGACATCGAAGATATAATAGTTTAGAATTGGTGACATAACTGATATTCGAAAATTTGCATTTATCTTTATACAATCTTTATAAAATGACAGAATCAAAATCTTACGTTTGTCAACTATCTCAAATTGAAAAAGATTATGCCGCGGCAAATTTGAACGAAACGGATGACAACAGATCGCAGAAGATTGAAGAAATACGAGAATGGATTTTAAAACATGACAATCTACACGCTTGCACTGGTAAAAATGTTTTATATTTATTTAAAATTTTATTTATATATATATATATGTTTTTTCTATTTTCTATTAATACATGTATGTATGCAAAGTGTATTCAATAAAAGAGCTCGTCTATAACTTTGTTTCTTTAGTAAATACAAAAAATTCTATCATCAAGTAGTGCGAGTTTTTGTGGAAGTGCGTCGATGCAGATGCAAATTGCACCTTTTTTTTTTATCTGCAATAAGAACAGAGTTATAGTTCGATCCGGTTATTGAATATAATCTATATATGTGTAGTGTATATATATATATATATATACTACAATTTTAATAATAATAATATTAATATATATATAATAAAATAAAATAAAATAAAAATAAAATAATCGTTTACAATATTTATTAAAATAATTATGTGAACACATATTTTATTTTATTATTATTTTTTTTATATATGGAGCATTGTGTGCATGCCAAATTTACCTACTCAAATGAATTTGCATCTACGATTCGCGTTACTTTTATAGTTTTATTTTTAGTTCAATATAGAAAAATGTTTCTAGGCAATCTTCGATTTTTTTGTTTGTAAATTCCAGAAAAAAATAAATAAAATCGTTTCCTACTACGGGGGGTGGGGGGGGGGTTGAGAAGAAAATCTTTCACCTAATAAATTTTCAAAATTATGTTTTCTTTCTTTTATAGACGACTTTTTTATTCTACGTTTTTTAAGAACTAGCAAATTTAATATAGAAAAAACGAAGTACAAGCTATGGAATTATTATGAACAAAGATGTAATATTCCTGAATGGTATGCAAATAAGGATCCTTTTCTGGCCGAATTACAGGATATGTTTAAATTAGGGTAAATTGAATCATTTAGTTATGCAGGATGGCTCAAAAGTTCTTAATTGATTTTAATAATTAATTACTTTTTTTTTTCGAGATATTTTAGTCTTATAGTTACGTTGTCAAATCTATAAGTTAGGCTTGTATAGGTTTACAAGTAAGATATAATTTTATAATACGAAAAAATAGAAAATTATTCTAAAAAGTTTCGAAAAAAAGTAATTGATTTTTCATATATCATTTAGGAATTTTTAACCTAATTAAGAACTTTTTCAAATTTACTGTATATTTACACAGCGATTATTATTTAATATTTTAAATAATTATACAGGGTGTATCGTAAATTTGTATAAATATTTCTAAGACTGTGTGTAGATATTAAAATAAGTACAAAATGTCATATAAATTTTCTTCTTTTATCTTGCTTAAATAGGCTTCAAAAAGTACAACATGACATGTTGATTATCAATTATCACACATCTAACTCAAAGTTCAGAGATAGTTTAGTGCACACGTACTAATTACTTTATTTTTTTTGGATAATAGGATCTTAATTAAAAAAACGATACTTTCTTTTCAACTTATTTTTACCTGTAGAATCACGGTTATACCACCTGCTTGAATACATTTTGTGTATATTTTTATATGTGTAATAGTTTACCTTCTATAGGGTATTTTTGCCAATGAGGAAATTAGATAATGAAGGAAGATTGGTAATTCTAATACGAGTCGCTACTCATGATCCTAGTAAACAAAAGTTAGCGGATATGCTGAAGGTATAAGAAGTTAAAATTAATAAATTTTATAATATAATTTGAAAATGTATCATTAACTCCATTGTAACTTCTCAAAGTTTATCGTCTCACTGGAGTCAAAAGCACACGGTTTTTGTTTTTAGTTGTTTTTTTTTTTTTTCAAACGGATCACCCGTTCATGTACTAATTATATATTTTTTATATTTCCAAATCTGATTAAATTTGTTAATTCAATTTAACTGATCACGCGTTTACTTTATATACATAGGATGTTTTGTAACTGGGTTTTCATATGAAAGAATTTTATTTTACATTTATTATTTAATTTTTCATGTAAAAAATTAGCTACTGTTTGATTGTATCACCAGTTACGGGACATCCCGTATACATTAAATATGTCTGTTATGCATGTATTTTTTGTTCGATGTAAATAATTATATTTCTTTTTCTTTTCGTATTACTTTAGGCTTCTCTGATGATATTGGATCTCGCAATAAGAGAAAATGAATCTGTTTCGTTGCATGGTGTAATAGCTATTATGGATTTGGCAGGTATTTCTCTTGGTCATGCGCTTCAATTTCCACCGAATGTAATTAAAAAATTAGTACATGCTTGGCAAGGTTGTTACCCTTTAAGGATACAGGCATTACAGTTTATAAATTCACCAACTTATGTAAATGTTATATTAAATGTGTTCAAAAGTTTTATGACAAACAAATTGAAGCAAAGAATACACGTGCACACACGCGGAACGAAAACATTTCTCGATATGGTTCAACATGATATATTACCGATCGAATATGGTGGTTCTGACGGATCTATATACGATTTGAAAGGTGAAATTTTATTAAATTATTTTATTTCTTTTTTTTTCTCTATATATTTATAGATTAAAAGAAATTTTAATCATTTAAAAAATAAAATAAAATAATAAAATATGATTATAGAAAGAAAAATATAGGTAATTGATTGTGAGATATGAATTTAGTAAAAAGATAAAATTATTTGAAATTCGAATAATTAAAAATCTAGAATAAAATTCAAGTTTATTATCTCATTGATAATTAAATTTCTTTTCTTTATATTTTTATTTAATCATATTTCAATGATATTTATTTATTTTTTTGTTTCTTTTAGTTTTCATTATTATACCAATTTTATGTATTCTTATTTAATACATTTGTAGATTACTGGAAAAATAGAGTGGAAGAAAATCGGATGTGGTTCACTATAGATGAATCTTATAAACTTAATGTTAATAATGTATAAATATCTAATCTAAGGGGAAGAGAGTATTAAAGAATTTTCCGTATAAATCTGTTATTGTGATTGTTATGGAGATATTGTTAAATATAATAGAGAATTTTAATACGAATCGTACAGAATAAGCTGAAAGTACCTGATTGTATTTTTAGTTTACTAATGTGAAGAAATAATTATTTTGAAAAGTTTAAGGAAAAAAACGATTGATCTGTATAATCACTTAAACAAATTCTTAGCTTAATTTTATAACTTATTTTGATATTAATGTGTATGTAGGTACGGTTTTTCTTTACGAAGTAAAAAACATATTTTGCAAGTAAAACAAATAGAAAAAAAAATTATTGCAATTCGCAAATATAATAATACCATTAATTCAATAAGGTATTGGAATAGAGTAATTTTCATAAATGTTACGAACGATATAAGTCGTGTGTAAGAATGATTGTTCATCTCTTGGGATATAGAAGCGAATCATTGCTAAATGAAGAAATAAAACATTGATAAGAAGAAAAGAAAGAAAAATGGACGCTCGAGAACAGTGATTGTCAATCCCTCCTGCGAGTTTTATGCAGCTAGCTGCGTTGATATCGAATTGCATTAATACCGTACTGCTTTTAATACCGATATTCATTTATTAAATTCTTTTGTATACTTGTTTACTTATGTTACCTGCAATTGTATTTATACGTTAATGTTTATTCATATACAGTAATATTATATATTTTTATGTGGGCTTCGTATATTTAGCGGTTGCTTCTGTGCTTTTTATTAATAGTTGGCTTTTCCATTTATGATCTCATTGTCAGTATTCTTCCGTCTTACATATCAAACTCTTGTATTTTTTATTCAATAAACTCGTTTTCATACTATTGTTATCTTTAATTGTAAAATTTTTAGTGATATCTCAAATTCGTCATCACAACTTCGAGGGATTTAATCGAAACCGAACATCACAATCAAAATGTGACACATAAAGGACGGGTAATGTTCAAAGATTTCAACGAAATTAAAAGAATAATATAATATTAAACGTTTTATTCGCATTATTATGCACAAAAGTGTGCCTCCCTCCCCGTATCAGGTCATGATATGCAAATAATATTAAATAACTAAAATAAAACGAATAATTTTCGTTTCTTGTGTGTGTTGGAAAAATGGGGACGATTATATATGTTACAATCGAATATGATAATTTTCAATCGTTAAAAATATATTTGTTTTTTTTTTTTTTATTAAATCTAATTTTAACACAATTGTAAAAAAAATGTTTTACATTAGACAGAATGTTTCATCTAACATATTTGGACGGTTAAGAGATACACATATGCATATAAAATATAAATAAAATTAAAAAGATCATGAAAAGTTTCTTTTGTTCGTTTTCTTTTTTATTACTAATTTTCATTTTCTTCTTTCTTTTTTTTTTTTTATATCAACCATTATTATTATATTTGTCGTCAATATATAAAAGTTTTTCTTTCGTGAGAATTACGATATCTTTTTCTTATGAAAATATTTTCTTAAAATTCATGTGTATAACAGTTTGGTGTGTGGTCACGGTAAATTATATTTTTATATATATAAATATAACAAAAAAAAATATAGAAAAGAGATGATAAACGATAAAAAATTTTTTACGAGTCGAAAAGAATCGTACGAATAATTCTAAACGATTCGGAAAATGTTATATATTTTATTGTTATAGAAATAATATAATTTTATTTGAATGATAATAAATCTTTTATATGAAATCTTATTTTCTTATTAGTTATGTAAANCATACATCATATGTATATACACCTATAGTTATCATAAGGTATTATTTTTTTGTTTAATTACATATTTTAATTCCAATGGGTGGTGTCATTAAAAAGTGGTAAGATCGTTTATTCTTCTTTAAAAATATAAACATAAATTTTATAAATTCACCAACATATGTTTCAATGTCGTCCTAAATATTTTATATATATAGTGTGTCACAGAAGTATTCATACCCACTTTCACTATAAATTTTAAATAATTGATATTTGCAAAGCTATAAATGCAAAGCTTCAAAATTCTTATACACAGAAACCTATTGTAGAATTTTGGAAACTGTTATATATTTTATTGTTATAGAAATAATATAATTTTATTTGAATGATAATAAATCTTTTATATGAAATCTTATTTTCTTATTAGTTATGTAAAATATTACTTCCCTTTTAAATAACATACTCTTTTGTAATAAAATTGATATCAATTTAAAAAATTTGAATAATCCTGAAATAGGTTCCTGCTTATAAGAATTTTGAAGTAGTGGGGGTAGTAATTGGCAGTGGGGGTACAAATATTCCTGAGATTCGCTGTATGTATTATATATCTATTCTATATATCTTATACGTTTCTCAGAAAAGGGTACGTATATATATATATATATATATATATATATATATGTTTATATATATGCATATATAATATACAGAGATATTAATAGATACAAAATATATCCTTAAGAGATTGGAAATATGGAAAAAAAAAATTACAGGCACACGCAATACGCATACAATCACGTTTATATCATGCTAAAAATCACCATTTTGACAACATATATATACAGATACGTTCGCGCACAATCATCATAGATCTCGTCAATGATAATTTACGGGGAGAAGGAAAAAGAGAGAGAGAGAGAGAGAGAGAGAGAGAGAGAGAGAGAGAGAGAGAGAGAGAAAGATAGATAGAGAAAAAAATAAGAATATAAGAAAAGTTATTATAACCCGTAAAAATGATTTGTTTCTCTTATTAGATCTTCCTTCTCCCCCTTCAACTTCCCTCAACCCCATACATATTTTCTCCATCTATTCTTCTTCCATACCGTTTCTATGATATACACACTAACACACACATACACTCACGTATATGATGAAAATTTAATTTTTAATTTACAACAAGAGACGTTCTTTCATCTTTTTTTTTTCTTTTTCTCTCCCTTTCACAAACAACCCCGATCCCGTTTACCCTCTTGTATCTAAACTCTGCTCTATTTATTAATAAAATGCACCCGTTTCTTTTTTGTTTTCTCTATTTATGTTTGAACTTAAGCACCAACATGCTTATCGTGAGGAACACCACAATCCAAGCGATGGTTGAAATAAAACCATTGTACACATCTGGCTCTGATATACTCCAACCACGAGTTAGCATCGAACGGAGAGCTGTGGTTGCCATTGTCAAGGGTAAACCTTGTGAAACGTATCGTAAAACTGTTGGCATACCTTCTATGGGCCATATAACACCTAAAAAATAAACATAAAAATAGATTAGATTAAAATGTTAATAATCAAGTATATATAAGTTAGTATATATACGTTATAATATAATATTATAATATGTTTCTATATAATATTAATCTATTAATCTAGATAATTTTGATAAAGAGAAATTTAATGTTACAAAATTGAATACATACCACTTAGAAGGAGGGTGGGATAGAAACTACCCAAGGCCAACTGGATGGCGTTTCTTTCAAGTTCGCAAATTGCAGAAATTACGAATCCTATTAAAAATAAATATTAATATATATTAATTGTGATATAATGAGATGAAATTTATGGATTAAGATATTAATTTCACTGTAGAAAATGAATATATCATATATGAGATGGGTAAAAAATTACTAAGTGATTTTTTTTACAAAATAAATTATCCCCCGTTCGAAACTTTTTAGATTAATATTTCTTCAGATTCCAAAACCGTCAATCTTATTTGTCAAATTATAATGCTAATAAAAAGATTGACAAATCTTATATAAGATTAATTGATTTTAAATAAATCACAAATCTGACAAAAGAAGGAGGAGACGCGTGTATTTTTAACTGTAGACAAATAATTTTCTTTCTATTTAAATTTTAAAGTACGTATATATTTTCGAGTGAGTTACTTTATGTTTACTGTTACGTGTAATCAGTAATAGGCTTGTATAATTTAAGGTAACTTTTACGCAATGAAAAGTTCCTGCCTACGATATATGTCTACATATTCGTGTACAAATTTTTCACCTATCGGATCTAGTTTTTGCATCATCAAGCCTGCATTCTGTGGAAATGTATTGCATCATTATAGAGTATTACAAATGTAGAATGCATGGAAAACATTTCGAATGGGAAAACTTTATGAGCTCACCCGGATTAAGAAATAATAAACGAGCAAGCATACATTCTCAAATTTATTATAGATAGAATTAATGTATGTAATCTAATTTTCTTTTTTTTTTTTTTTATAAATAAATACTAAAACTCAAATTAATTTTAGACGGGTAAAATAATGTTAAGAAAAATAATCTATGAATGAATTAATGTGTAAGATTTGTTGTTGTAAAGTACGAAACGAAGCCCGCATATAATGGCTGACCCAAAGTATGGATAAACTATTTAGGATCAGTGTTTCTTAAAAAAAATTAAACAAGTAACTCATAATATGTTTAAAAATAATAAACGTCAATATTTAAAATATAAAATTAAAGAAATATGTATATACGTAAATATACATATATATAGATAGATAGATAGACGAATAAATAATATATAAATTCTTTTGCGATATGATTTGTTTAATAATTAGAAATATCGTTAGGGTTAAGAAAAGAAAGAAATAGTAAAAAATTTGTAATAATTTTCTTACCGAAGCACATGCCACAAAGACCTTGAAGTATAGTCAAGATAATAACCCATCCGATTTCGCCTTTACATTCGACTCGGAAAACTAATATCATGAAGATTAGTACCAATGCAGTTTGACCACACATTACGACGAATTGGGTGACCACGTGAGAGAAAAGAATTTCACCAGGGGTTACTCCGGCTACCCAACTTCTGTCCAGCAGACCTTCCATTCTTTCAATGATCAATGCCGATGAGGTAAGTGCAACCGCCAGGAAGAATACGATGCTATAATGTTTGACAAATGATTAATAATACGTTCAACAAGAATAAGAAAAACATGTAGAAGTTTTTCCTTTCCTCTTTTTTTTTTTTTTTGTTTTACGCAAGGGCAAAGAGTTACAATGTGCAAACAAACGCATTAATTATTACTTACGTCATTTTATCTTACAAGTAAAAAAGAACAAATCAGCATGAATGTTACGTATGAATAGTTAAACTCACGTTAGTATCACACCGGGTGCTACGAAATCCGTAAAACTTGGCTCGTTCGAGCCATAAATTGGTTTCTTAAATTGAATGGGAACATCAGCCAATTTTGAATTTTCATTACAAGCTGTCAAGAGTTCCTTAGCGAAATCCCGGTAAGAATATTGAAGATCTCTCATCAACATTAGGCCAACTTGTTGATCTGTGTAATTAATAAAAATTTATTGTTAAGTGAGAATACCATTTTATGTGTTCATTATTTTTTAAGCATATAATAAATAATTTACGAATTTATTAGAGATCAAAGTATGTGATAACAATTGAAAAAAATTATAACAGTGATTTTTTTTTTTTAGTATGATACGTTTAATAAATACTATCGTTATTTATAATAATAAATTGAATGAAAACTTACTGGACATATCTAACCAAACTCTGATCTCACTTTGATCGAGAGTTTCGTCGTCAGAATCCCTTCCAAGGGCCATTCGTGCGACAAGCGCATCAGTAAAATTTTCCGTGAAATATAACATTCCCCATGCTTCACCGTTTCTTACAGCTTCTTGTGCCTCACCAGGATCCGGATAATAATTCTGTGTTGAATAATTCAAAACCGTCAATGAAAAATTACGCTTTTGTTTATATCTTTAAATGAATAATTTACCTTTATAATCGTTTCGTTATCGAGAAATCTAAGATATCGACAACTTAGAAAAGAGAAATCACAGCCATCCGTGAAAGGGCACGTCATATTTTCATAAGACATTTCGTGATTTACTATAGCTAACTTTAAACCTATTGGATCCCTTCCAATTGCCAAACAGAAGAGAATTACTTGCATTACTGGTAATGCGAAAATGAATAACATAACACTGAAAAATGAACGAAAGAAAAAAAAGAAAATATTGATAAGTTTTATTCCATTATTTTTAATTTAATTTCTTTAATAGGAAAATTTTGATTCAAAATAATTGTATACGTACCCAATATTTCTCCACATGCGCAAGAAATTCTTTTGCAAGAGTGCTCTTATTTTTCCTATACTGGTAATATTGTAACAATCGATATAATTATTACAATCCATCGTTTTGTCGACTTTACTTCCGTGTAGTGGTTTATTAGTGAGCTGACAAAATAATTCAATTATACGTCAAAATGTTTGACCCATACTTTAGGAGAGTATTAAGAAAATAAACAATTTTTTAATAGCAAAAATTAACCTAATTAAGTTAGATTATTTAGGATCAATTTAATTGCATTGAAATAAAATATAAATCAAACCTTTATAGGATATATACTATTTATATAAATGAATAAAAATTAAATGAAAATTAATAAGTTCTCAGTTTGGTTTTTATATTCATTTTTTTTTTAACTATTTTAAGCATTAATAAACAAACATAAAAAAAGACATATATTTGTAACTTCTTACGTCATAATGATTGCCAACACCATTTGTTACATCATGAATGAGAACTTCTTTGCTTTGATAAAAATTTAAACCAACCACACCAGATTCTTCCGTAACGTAGACTGGTTCATCTTTTTTTCCCCAATTTAATGAAGCCTAAAACAGAGAATGCGATATGTCACGATAGAATTATCGAAGTTATTGAAACAAAAAAAAAACTAGCTGCATATTTTTTGCTCGACGAGATTCTTCAAAAATATATTTATTCATATGAGAAAAAGTGATTTATAAAAGGAAATATTGTATTTATAATATTTATAATATTTAATCAATATTAAATATCAACAAATAAATATATATTGATATAATAAAAATAATGAAACGAGTGTGAGAGATATTAGAATTTATTATTTTATTATGATTCCAACTTACCAAGCTAATATTGTTAGAAATATTTAATTCCGTAGGAGGTTGGGAGTATTGTCCTTGTCTCCTAGACAATTTTAAGAAAACTTCCTCGAGCGATGTACAATTGTACATAGTGAGAAGTGCACGTGGTGATTCTTCGGCTAATAAACGTCCACTTCTCATTAATCCAATCTGTCATAAATTAGAAAAAAAAACACAGTTAAACTTACATGTGTACGCGTATATAAATAAAAATATATAAATATTTAAATATATATAAATCAATGCGATTACAAAATATAAGAATATACATTCTGTGTTATTTTTTGTCTGCAAGAATTGCATTCAAAAAAATTACATATAACTCATATATAAGTTTTTTCGTTACCAAAGAAAAAAATATTAAAATTTTAGATTATAGAGTATGTTTCTTTTTTTCTTTTTTACATTTCTATACATTTCTTTAAATTTCTTTTTATTTTATAGAACACACATTGGCCAAAATATAATAATATCTGTTAAAAAATAAAATTTTTAAAATGTATTTTTTACGAATAAATCGATATTCACAATTAATTGATATTATGTAATTTCTTATTAACATAATAATAGAGTAGACAATATTTTACTGTGTATTATATATTGTACACATAGAGAAACTAATTAAATGTCAATTGTATAACTGTGTTATTATATAGCATATCATCGCACTATCTTATTAGATCGCATCTGATCATTCTTTTTCAGTGAAAAAAGTTTCTTTTTAATATTCAAGGTAATAGATTTCTTGAAATGATCGTAAACAATATTGAATAATAATGCGTATATGAATATGCATATACATGTATATGTATAAGACTGGACATATGTTTCAAATGTATATATTATGAAAAATGAAGTTAATTATATATATATATATATATATATAGATTTATTTGCTTAATGAATAAAACGAAATCGTAATTAACTTCCAGATTATATAAATATCTTGTTTGAAACGTACATAAATAGGATACTTAAATA
>NW_014569560.1:1332537-1350129 GCF_001313835.1 Polistes canadensis | reverse complement strand
TTATTTGTATTAGTAAATATTATCTTATATATTTTATTGCAATAAAATAAAAAAAAAAGAATTAAGTAAAAATAAATATAGATTACATATTATATTTTGTAATATATATATATAGATATTATAATATTTATAATCACTATCGTTAGTCACTTAACATTGAATATTTCCGCTATGAAACTTGACGATAAAGATTAAAGACCAGAACGGCTATGACAACGATTACGACAATCCTCATGTATTATTTAAACAATCTTTCGAGTGTGTGTAGATTTTTTTTTAAGCGCTATGGAGTAAATTAGTCGTCATCTTCGGACCTTGACCTATGATACTTACATTAGTAATATCGTCTCAAAAAAAAAAAAAAAAAAAAAAAAAAAAAAAAAAAAAGAAAAAACAAATACAATTTACTAGAAGTATACTAGCTTGTAATGTCGTCAACTATTTTTACTCGTCAACAATCAATTGTCATGCAATTTTAATGAACATTTTCAAGAATTCATACTTTATCCTTTATCTATCTATTATGCATTAATGTGTATAAACATGTGTATACGGGATGTAACACTTTAACACGTTTACATATTACTCTGGATATAATACGTACATGTAAGTATGATATATGAATTACAAACGATATCGTAGAGTATGCAAAATGTATATTTTTTTTTCTCGTTACAAAAACCTTTATATATATATTTTTTTTGTCAGATTTTTTTTTCAAAAAAAGGAGAATAAAGCAAAAAATTAATAACAAGTTCATTATGATTAACGTAATAGGATACATAATTTGCTTTTGTTTCATTTTCATTATCATAATTTTCGCGAAGGAAACCTAATTAAAACCTTCATTCCATGCAATAACGGAATTAAACACCTTAAACACGTGACATATACATATATATATATAATTAAATAAAAATTTGTGTGTACACTTGTGTTAATTGAAGATCCCATCTCCTAGTAAAACGAAAATAAAACACGAAAGTAAGTCCGTAGATATCGTTCGTGTTTCATTGTTTAATCAGTGATGGGGGGGGGGGGTGAAGAGAAAAAAAAGAAAGTTTGAAACTTGTAGCTAAGAATATGCAATATTTGATCATGTAAATATCTTTCCTGGAATCGATGTGTGGTGTGCTTAAAATATTTTATTCAATTAAACTTTAATGTGAAAGAGAGTTTTCGAGTCTAATACTAATTGTAAGATAAAGAAAAATAAAACGAGTTTATCTAAGATAAATAATAACAACACGTTGGAATGTAATTTTTTTTGAAATGCAAGAAACTTACCTCTGTCTGAGTAATGGATCAACACCTACGGTTGGTTCGTCGAGTATTAAAAGTTCAGGATCGTGCATGAGAGCCACTGCGAACGAGACCCGTCTTTGCTGGCCACCGCTATTTTGCAAAAAAAAAAACAAAAACACATTTTTCATAAATAAATATCATTGTTTTAAAATGAGAACAATTATTTGAATCCACGTAACGTTTAATCTGCTACAAAAGTAATTTTATATAAGATTTTTGAAATAATATTATGAGATATTTTCAAAGAGTATTATTTTATCGAACTACCCTTACATTTTTATTTATTCAGTTGAACATAAAAATTATACGAAAGTGTTTTAGAAAAATTAATACAAAATAATATATTCTACAATTGTTGTAATTATAAAAATAAAAAAAAAACAGATTTTTTTTCAATAATGGAAGATCAGAATCTTTCGCATGGATTCCTATTCCCCTCCCACCCCCCAACTAAATTAGTATTCGTCATTGATCGTACCTGAGATTTTTGACGAGTCGATTTTGCGACGGTAAATCCAAGAATTGAAGTAAAAATCGCAACCTGTCGACAATTTCAGGTGTTTCCATGCCAAATATCCAACCAAAGTATAACATAGTTTCGCGTATCGTAAATTCACCATAAAGCGCTATCTCTTGTGGCATGTAACCAACTCTTTTACCGGGTACACCGGAACCCTTTGTTCCAGGTTTCCCACCTAAAACCCAAATCTCGCCAGAATTTAAGCGTCTTTGGCCAACGATGCAAGATAGTAATGTTGTTTTGCCACAACCGCTGGCTCCCAGTAGACCGTATCTATTAAAAACACATCAAAGATTTTTTTTTTCTTCTCTTTATTCGGACTTTTTTTTTTTTTTTTCTTTTTTTTTTATAACCAAACTTATTTCGCAATTCGTCCCGGAGAATCCGAGAGATTTTTTATCTATGCCTATTTTTCTAGATTCGTGTGTGTGTGTGTGTGTGTGTGTGTAGTATACGTGGTTAGTCTCAAACAGGTTTTATTTCATTTTATTTTCGTTTCGTAAATATTAAGAGAATATAATGAAAATTTGTTCTGTTTTTTTTTTTTTGTAATATCGTAAAAACAATTCTTATATATTTAAATATTTGTTTTCAATTTTTTATTTAGGAAAAATGTTGCTCGTGAAATAGTTACGATGAATTCTTTTGAATGAATTATTTCAAGTTGATTTTATAGAAATTTAGAGAGAAGTTTAATTGTCGTACAGTTCGTTAATATTATAAATATCGAGCAAGTATTTTTCTCGCGTATATTAGTAATATTTATTAATTTTCATTTAAAGACGTTGTGTGAGAGATTAAGAAATTTTGAAAATGAGAAATTTGAATGAAATCAATCGTTTTCGAGTGAACCGTTTAAATATTACATTTTTTAAATAACGAAAATGTAAAAAATATAATAATCGTTCGATGATAAATACAAAGATAAGTTTAATATTAATTGTAAGATAAGATTCATACGTTTACGCAATCATTTTCTATTTAATTTCGCGATAATATAATAAAGTTATGTTCTAAATTTCGTTGGGAATTTTTCTTCGTCAAAATAATAAATGTTGTTGATAATCATGATACGATAATAGACATATTCTAACGATTATTATATTTCCATTTTATTTCGATGAGTAGTAGAAATATTTGAAATTTATAGATCACATAACGTGGATGAATTTCATTTAACACGAGAATAAGAATTACGAAATAGAAATATCGTACGTAATTTTAAGAGATAATTTCAATTGAGAATGATTGTCTGTCTATCCTTTAAAGATAGTTTATTATTTTACAATAATAACAGTTGTTCATTTTCTCGTACGGTTTGATAAGAATGCATTAAAGATTTATTATGTCAAATAATAACGAAGAAAAAAATGAATTTCCGTTTTCGATTACTAATTGTAAGATTTATTGTTTCCTTTTGTCAATCTATATGTTGTTTTCAACATAAAGAAGGACAAATGAAATAATGGATGTAATGGGATTCTAGTTAGTGAGTGACGTCATTTATATAAGTCGAGTCAAACATTATAATTTGTTTTCTTTTCTTTTTTTTTTCAGCTCGCCGTTTGGAATAATAAATAAATAACTTTTTTTCAATGATTCAACACCGAGTACTTGGAATTGATCGAGATCGTTGCTAGAAATTTTAATGATATCAATTTGTTGGTTTTTCTTTTTTTTTTACCATTTTCATTTTCGTTTCTTTTCTTCTATTAAATTAAATTATAAGACTTAAAAAAAAAAAAGAAAGGATAATTTCGATTTAAGTATACTGCGTAAACGTTTTAATAGGTAAGACGCGAATGATTTGTATAAAACAAAAAAAAAAGAAGAAAAATAAAAAACAAAACATTGACACATCGTTATTGTCCAATAATTATTTTTCTTGTAAATTTTCGATACTTATGATTTAATTTTATGACGAATGATCTCTAATTATAGCGATAAACTAATAATAAGTTATAATTATAGACAAATTTACGATCTTCTTATAAAAACGTAAAAAATGGTTCGGTTAGTGTTAATTCGTATTCTATATCGATTGGTTGTTTCTCTCTTTCTCTCTCTCTCTCTCATTTTGTTATTTGTTAATATAATTTGTTTTTTATTTATCATATATAATATATATTTTATATTAAAATTAATATATTATAATAATATTTCTTATAATATATTAATATAAAAGAAATATATATATAAGAATTTTGTTGTTATGAATTAAATTTATTTTAAATACTTACATTGATCCTTTCGATACCGTCATACTGAGATTTTGTATAACGTGATTTGGATTTTTACTACTGCCATAAGTTTTGAAAGCGTGTCTAACGCTGACTGCTTGTTGCCGATTCCAAGAAGGATTATTTAATCCTGGCGTGGATAAAGGAATATTTGTTGTGACCATTGTTAAATCGAGATTACTTTCCGCATTGTTTTGTATAACTTCCATTGAAAAATTTGGGTTTATTATACCCCCACCACCGTCTGTAGTATTGTCTTCGCTGCAACACAAATAAATTTAAGTAAGTGTCTTTTTTTAAGCTGTTTGTACATGGAAGAAGATATGTTTTTAAGTTTTGAAAGAGTGTAGATTGCGATAAGAAAATAATTAGATATATTATACTGATTACTATCCCTTTTAAGGGTTTGAGGAACTTCTTTATAATAATTTCTTAAAATAGTGTTATATACTTTTCACTAAAAATGATTACCCATCCAAGTACTAATCTTACCTATTATTGTTTAAATTTAGTAATTGCATATGAGAAATAGTTTTTTTTTTTTTCAACGAATTGAGGTCGTTAAATAATAATAATAATAATTAAATGTAATACACAAAGATATATCGATCATTTATACAATTTTATATTTATTTATTTAATAATACCTAATTTTTTGCATAAATATTTCTATATAATTAATCTTTTATTATACGATATATATTATATTATTGTATAATATATATATTTATGTATAAAATGATTTAAAAAATTGATAAACAAATTAGCTTATGTTAGANAATAATAATTAAATGTAATACACAAAGATATATCGATCATTTATACAATTTTATATTTATTTATTTAATAATACCTAATTTTTTGCATAAATATTGATAAACAAATTAGCTTATGTTAGATCAATTAAAATTTATCATACATTTTTAATCGTATTATTTATTTTTATATAGAATTATTATCAATGGTACGAACGTAACTTTTAATAAGTGTTGAAAAAGTATAAATTTCTTTTGAAAAATTTAGAAATATATATTTATTAACAAACGTATCACATTAATCTATATATTTGGTACACCTTTGGAAGAAAGTAAATCGATCTTGTAAAATTTTACTTACAACACTACGAACTTCTTAGCTCCAGATGGTGAACAGTTTAAAAAGAGCAAGCGAGAGTATTTATTATGTAAGAAGGCGGCTTTCTTTTCGTCATGCCAACGATTGGTCGTTTCAGTGGACAACGTACATACTAGGTATTTTGTTTCAATGTTTTTCTTTCATTTAAATGGTATATACTACGTATATATATAATATATATATATATATAATATATATATATATATAATATATATATATATATAATATATATATATATATAATATATATATGTCAACTTATATTTAATATGTATTTTGCAATATATTGAGTAAGTGTGTATGTATATATATATTTTACAATATATCATAATAAAATTTATATACACATATTTTTATATTATAGAATGAAATGATAAATTTCAAAGAAATTTTTATTTAAACTAATTAATAATGTTCGTTATTATTTAATCATTTTTTTTTATAGATTATTTGTATTACACGTTATTGTTTTGTAATCTATATCTATCTATCTATAAATTTGTTGATAGCAGTCATTAGGTTTTACAAGATCTAACCGATCGTAAAATTTTTCTTTAGATTTTATTCTCTGTTGTATTAAAATATTTGTTAAATGTTAGATCGCGAGTGATGAGTCGTCTAGTTAACGTTCGTTCAACATTTAATTTGACATATATTATTATTCTCTGTTCGTGTAAACAAAAAATATCATTAAAATTATCGAAGAAAAATGACGTTATTTGTATTTCCATAGATCGTAACTAATTACTCGTTATAATTTGAATCTTTACGTATTTATTTGTATAATCAAGTCACGCGCGTATACGTGTCTCTGTGTGTGAGAGTTTTGTGATCGGAATGATTAAGATTCTGGAATTTTCACGTTAGTAATTATTAATCGTTTTTTGTTTTGTTTTGTATGATTCATCATTTGCTAAGAAAATAATGTTTATTTTAATATTCTCCAAAATTTTCAATATACAACGATATTACCATTCGTTCAACAATACCATCAATTTATTTTACAATTAGTAAATGGAAAGATATCGTTATATTATATATTATTATTGTTAATATATTGTATATTATAAACATAGATCGAATATATAACACAGTTTTGCATCGATATATTTATGACACAATATTAATGTAAATAATTTTATTATTAATGAAAAATTTGAGATAAATATTTATTTTCCTCTTGTTGATTTATAATATATGATATATTATTAAAACTAAATATTAAAGAGAGAAAGAAAAAAAAAAAAGTATACAATTATAATTATTTCCATAATTCTTACTTCATTATATAAAATCTAGTTTCTCTATATTATATTAGTGACAAAAAAAAAATGATTATTTCAGCGACAAAAATAACGTCGTAAGTATTCCTATAAACAAAACAAAAAATATGCCTAACAACATATAATATTATATTACGCGTAGATGATTTTACATTAATATGTAGTATCTACACGAGTTGCGTTTTAAAGATACTTTTACCAAAACGTAAAGAAAGAAAAGACAAAAAAAAACACAGTAAAAGAAAAAAAAGATGAGAATAAAAAATTGACTGCAAACGGCAAGAAGAAGCATAATCTCGAATGGAAGTGATACTATAAATTCTTATTATGTTTGTCGACATATATAAATATATTCATACATACAATATATACGTCGCGACTCATATATATATATATATATACGTAACACGATGTTTAGTATTCGAAAATCGAAGTCCAAGATGGTGGAATAGAGTGAGTTGAACGAGGGGACAGACAGTGGTGCAAAGATTACGCAAGTTGGCATACCGTAGAATGCTACGTATCGCGAGGACGCGTGTGGAAAGAGGTAGGCTCGTGAGTTACTTCGTTTTCTGGGCCATGGTCGAAACTCAAATTCACTCCATGGTAAACGTTGTGATCCTCCTTCTTCTTGGTGATATCTTTTGCAAGTGAAAGAGATTTCTTTTCATAAGAAAATAAAGAAAGAAAGAAAGAAGACTTCTTTTTTTCCCTCCTCAATATACATTTGTATAACTCATCATCAAACTTCCCTCTCTGTTATTATATAAGAAAGTACACGTGTTTATTTTACTTATTTAGATGTTAATAAATTCATTCTTTTTTTCGTATAATAATATTTTGTTGTGAATTATCTTATAAAAATAATTTTCTGTTTATATTTTGTATTTATAAAATTACGATTGGGAAATAAAAGATACAACAATTTTTGGATCACAACGATGTGTTAATAATTTGTCCGTTTGTCTAATAGTTGATCAAATTTATTGATATTATCATATACGATATCTCAAATTTATCATTACAATTTCTAATTTTCTTTTTGGATTAATTCGTTTATTTAATTATCGACACGTACGTAATGCACATATATATTTATACGTATATAATATAAGTATAAACGATTATACTTATATATGTAAAATAACTTGTTTTATGGACAAAATATATTCAACCGAAAAATAACAAATTAATAAACACACGTTTTTTAATTTATATTTATTTCATACCACAAGACATTTTAATATTCTTAATCTGATAAATATAAAATACGAGTAAGAACTCATATATAGACGTGTGTATATTAATGAATTTTTTTTTTTTTCCTTCTTTCTTTTTCTTTTAAGCAAACTTTTGCAAGACTTATTAACAATTATAATAATATGATTCGTAAAACACGATTTGGCATATATATATATATATATATATATATATATGTATATATATATAGTGAAAAATAATAGTTTCCAGTGTTGTTTCATATTTCTTAAGAGGCATTAACCCATTCGATCATTTCTAGTTAGTGTAATTAAACCCGTCAAAATGAGTAAGAGGAATTGCATGTATCATGTTACTGTTAGGTGCGGTTTCCGTATAACACTTGCGTGGCACTCGTTTATTGTATTAAAACTTTCATACGAACGAAATATATATAGAATTTTTGTGTGAAAATATTGATTTTTAACATTTACCTAAAAGTTCGTTAACGATAAGAAAATTTGTAAGAAATATAAATTTGTGTTTTGGTTTTAATTATTTTGATCCTTTTACATTTAACTTCTCCCCCCCCCCACCTCCCACATTTTCACTTATGTCAGTCATTTCTCTCCTGTTCTTTATTTTAAATCGCAAATCTTGGCTTTATTTTTATTTTTCTTGTGATCCTTACATAATTCGATAGAAAGTGCGTGGTCAGTGTGTTGTTGAAGATGATTGGTAGAAAAGAATTATTGTCGATTCGTCAAAATGAATAAATCGAATGTGATATTAGTATATTTGAATTCTATATTTGTATTTTTCGCATTGTTATTTTCTTTTTCCTTATTTTACTCGTGTGTTTGAGTAAGTATATTCATTAATTATGAAAAATATATATATATTATTCTATACATGCACGTATGAAATTTATTCGAATAAAAAGTATGAAATATTTAGCAATTAGAAAAAAGAAAGAAATTGTTTTATAAATGATTTTTTCGAATGATTAGAACAATTCGTTTTTCGTATATTCTATTCCATGTATTTTGATTACGATTAATTTCAAAGACAATTGATTTCGTGGATGAAATTTTACGATTGAATTTTATATAGACGGTTATTATTCTATAATCAAATAAATACGACTATTGTAACGTTAACAAAGCTCGTTTGTTAGGCCGAAAGTGGATAACAAAGCAATGGGCCCAGGTGTCGGTAAGTAATAATTCTGTTATGCGAATGGACGGACTCTCGATTATATACGTGATATGATTTTAATTATTCGATATGTGTCTGTTTAATTCCCCCTTCTTTCGATTTATATTAATGTGACCTTGGACATCATACACTGGACACAGTTACATTGACCAACGAAACATACTATAATATATCATTGACCCTAACTCACCTTGCTTTTCTTTTTTTGGGGTTTGTTAATTATTTCTGTACTTATATGTTTATTGATTTTTTTTTTTTTTCTTAAACGATTCTTTTCGTTGACATCGAATTATTTTATTTTATTTTTTTCTTATTACGAGAACGGTAAGAAGAAGAATAACAAAAAAAAAAACAAAAAAACAAAACGAAATATTCTCACAGACGATTACACCATTTTATATTTTAAAATTTAAAATGAATCTTAACCTTGACTCAATTTCTTTTTCAACGAGTACGATTATTTTGATACGTTACTGATTTTTAAGTTCGAGACTTGGATGATAAGTATGCGTTCAATGTGATTCAAACGAAAACCACGACCTTCCATGCGATTTCATTCTGTACATGCCTCAAATATTTCGATGATACTTTTACCTTCGTAATGTGATACTTATCTATGTATATACTTAGAACAATAAGAACGATTTTTTTAATCTACTTATCTGTCCACACACGTGTATATATGTGACTAGTTTTTTTTTTTTTCATATTTATTATTAAAACCCATACCCCGAATCTCTTAAGATAATTTGAATGAATGTTTATTTGAATATATAAAAATCGTTAAAAATTTTAATTATATTTTTCTCATTTAATTATATATTATTATTATTATGATGATTGAATTTTATTTATATTATTTTTAATTTGAATAGTTTTATTTATTATCGTATTAAATTAAATTAAATATTGTTGTTGACATTCGTTTAATATTACAAATTATTAGATTTAATCATTATAGATACACGAGAAAATGTTTTTCCTTTATTATTTTGTTTGCGATAAAAGAAATATTGTCTTCATTCGCGTTTAAAAATCGTTTTAACTAATAATAAAAATTGGCAAATGTTTATATCGCGTGTCTATACTTCTTTAAGAATAAAAATTATTTTAAAGGATAATATGGTCAACTAGAGAAGATATTCATGAGCAATTTGTAATAGATATTTTTTAGACGATTACACGGCAAAAACAATGCAATTTATCTATGAAACAAAATAACGAACTATGATTGTCAATTGAAATTACATAAGTTAAATATATATGTGCTTATGTATTTATATACACTTATATTATGTTTCGTGAATAAATTTTTTTTCTATTTCAAATATATATAATATATTACGAAAATTATATTCAATTTATCTCAAATTCTATAATACTCTATGTTGCACATATATATATATATACAGTATTATTTTTATATTAATTTATATATATGCAGAAAAAAAATATTAGTATTTCTTTCTAGCAATGTGCTTGTTAAATATTTTATTTCTAAATAAAAATAGAACTGTAATATTTCTTTATTGAAAGATTTTTAAATATTATATATTTGAATGAATAACACACTATAGAGTATTACGTTTATTCTGAAATATTTTGTTAGTATTTAATATCTAAATAAAAAAACACTAGTACTTATTATTATTGGCCAATCCAATATAATAGAATTATGCTTATATCATTGATCATTTATATATAGTTCGTTAGTAGGGTATTATATGTATGTATATGTATAAGTACATATATACACATAAGTATATAGGAAACGCTCGTTTTCGTTGAAACGTGAAAGCGTGCGAAACTTAACAACAGTCAATCCTCTTCGTCTAATTTTAAATTAGTTTGAAATATTTTTTCTTAACCCATCAAACACAATATAGAATATTATTTTTTTTTTCCCTTTCTATTATTATTTCCATCATTTCGTAATGATTAGATTTCGCTCGAGAAAGAAAAGAAAAATATATATATATATAATAACGATTTTATTGGAAATTATATAAGAAAAGAGAAAAAAAAAAAAAGAAAAAGGGGCCAATTTATTTTCGTAGATCGAAATTACTCGAGACGTTAAAGAGAGGAAGGATATATATTTTTTAAAAAGTGATTCGGTGAAAGAAAAAAAAAATTAATTAAATTATATAAACACAATAAATAACCAATTGCGCAAAGACTGACAAAAAAAAATGATGGAAATATTTGTAATTCTTGATAATTAGAAAATATTAACATGATTGATAATTATATTGTGGAAAATGATTAGCTCATTATTATATTCATTTCAATGTTTCATTTAAATTTCATTTGCATGAATTAGAATTTAGATGAAAATATATTGGAAAAACAAATTTACAATGATAGAAAACAAATTGAAATTTTCCAATTAATATTAGACAAAATCGAAGAATAGGAAAACGTTTAAAACAATATTGTTAATAATAAAAAACGAACGTGCCTGATGATACAAGGCGAGTTAAACAATTCTAATTACAAGTAAATACAGTTTATGAAATATATATATATATACTTAAACTCATATAAAAAAATAATAATCATTAAATCTTATGAACAACATTTTAAATTCACGTTAAAATTTTGTTTGAATTTAATTTTCTGTTAAAATAATGAAATATCAAAAATCGAAAGTAAAATCATCGGATAGTAAAACACGAATATTTGTATTAGCAAATACTCGTTGAGAGAAAAAGTGTCGTTGATTTTCTCGACAGGATGATGTTGCAGTTTCCGTGTTAGATAAAAAGCATTAGAAATATACTAACGACAGAACGACGGACAAATGAATACGATCGTACAACGTAATAATTGTTTTTCGATGTTTCTCTATGTTTCCTTCGCGAAGAAACTTAAGAGGTAATTTTTCTGTATATTTATACTTTGTTTATAATTTTTCTAATTCTTGTTTCCGCAAGAAAAAAGTAGAAAAAAATTAATTACAAAGAAATTAGCGAGTAAAAAATGAATGAGACAAATTCATCGTTTAAATCATCGACAATAAAAATATGTTCGTAGAAATATGATCGTGTTAATGATTATATTTTGATTAAAAATCAAAAATCCCCCTCCCCCCTTCCCCTAAAAAAAACAAACATGAAAAACGATCAAATTTGTTAACGATTGAAAATTAAATGAATGATTTTATTGATCATCATTGTTTCACGAATAAATTCGACGAAATATGATTGCGTTGAAAATTCAATATTTCACGTTTGGAAAATTCAAACGTAAGTAAGTAAGTTAAGTAAAGTCTATTGGATTTACTGTTGCGAGATGATGAAGACGAAGTATGGGACAATACTTTAGCGTGTACGCTGGGCAAACACTTGCGTTTTCCTTTGTGCCTTCTAGAAAGTATATTTCTCTATTATATCTTTCACATCTTTCGTTCATTCGTTCGTTTTTAACATTACGACCATTACTATTATCTTCGATGATTTCTTTGTTAAAATTTTTCCAACGCCTAACCAATATTCGACTAATTTATTATCCGATAATTTTTATCCAAAGATTTGATTAAATCATTGACAATTTCTAATACATATTTTTCTCTTCTTTAATAGATTTTAATTATTATTTGAAATATAATTAGACGATAAACTTCTTAATCTTAATTTATCTATCATACAATGTAAGTTTTTAATTGTTCAACTTTTAATTCATTATTATAAAATAATATTCGTTAATGGTTTCTAATGTCGAAAGTATTTAGTTCACATTTTTTTGGTTGTTCTTTTTCAAATTGGATATATATATATTTTTTTTTTAGAATAATTTTTTTGGGGAAAATAAAAATTTGTGATTGAATATTTGATCATTTAAATATGCGTAGAACAAAGTTATTCTGAATATAATTAATTATAAATAATTTCTAATGATAATATTATGTATGTATATATATATATATGTATATTGCTCATCTTTATGGCTTATTGAAAACTCATAAGCTCGAGAGGTGAAAGTTAGCCACTGATGATGGCGATACTACACGAATAACTCCAATGATTATAATATATCTTCATTCTTTATTGCTACAAACGTAAAAAGAAAATTTTGAAAGAATATTAAAATATCTATAATATTAATGATAGTTCAATTGGATTAATATAAATATTATTACACACACATTATCATTATATTATAAGTATTAATATTAGTAATTTAATTGATTTATATACACACAATTTCTCTAGTTAATTGGTATAATAATATTATAGAATAATATAATATATATAAGTATTTGATAAAATAATTTCATGTAATAATAAAAGAATCAATTTGATAATAATATAATAATAATTAATTTGAAAAAATGAATTTTTTTCGATTTTTAAATAAAATTAATCGTCGAGAGATTAAATCAATTAAGATTTATATTTTATTGTTTTTCGTTACTTTCGAATTTCTCCGTACACATTCCTGATGCATTAGTTTACTTTGTTTCGAAATTTAAATAGAATTTCAAAAAAAAAAATTAAAAAGAACAAATCGATCTTTTTTATTCTGATCTATCATTGATTTATAATCATACGATTTGTAGAACAATTTTTTGATATCATAAACGAAGAAAAGTAAAGAAGAAAAATGTCTTTTTTTTAAGATTATTTCTTAAAATTCTAATTGTTTAAGATAATTCTCGTTAGTTCTTGTTAAATCTCGATCTACAACTTTCTCGTTGCTATCGAAAAGATAAGCAAAAAAAAAAAAAAGACAAAAATTGTAACGGAAGTTATAACAGACTCTCGTTTAAAAAATATATTAGCTCTGATTTATCCGTTTACTGTGATATATAAGTTAACAAAAAAAAGAAATATATATTGCAAAAGATATTGTCTCTTATTCATGCGCGTATTTACGCAATGAACTGAAACACGCGACACAAATTTATGATTTAATAAACCAAAATTAAATATATAATAAAAAGTATAGAAAAATAATAACAAATAGATCGGAAATGAAGAAAAAAAAGCAAAGAACTCGAGAATGTTGTTTCACTTATAATTTACAAATTAAAATAATTCAAATCAATGTTTGTAAATCGTACCTTCCATTCATGTTGCTGACTTCTCTTTTGGCGTATCCTTCTTTTCCGAAATAGAAAAGAATAAAGAAAAAAAAACAAAACCAATAATAATCTTCTTGAGGAATAATTTTTTTTTTTTTTTTATATCTTTCCCCCGGTAAGTTTATCCACCAACGAAATAATACACCAAAAATCAGTATGATTTACACTTGGATAGCGTTCGAACTTGATAATCCTTGTAACAATCCTTCATCGATGTTACGTTTGGTAACACGTAATAAGTTTTATCATTAACTAGAAAATCTCATGGATCGAATGACAAAAAAGTCCCAAAAAATGATCCAAAAGAAAAAGATGTATATATATATAAATATTTTTTTTGTTAATTGTCACAGGAATGATCAATAAAAAAAAAGAGAATCAAAACAAATTAATTGAAAATGAATAACTTGAAATAATAATGAATAATCACGTTTTCAAACAGGTAGGTAAATCCGAATCATTCGTTGCGGGCTTATGGAAAAAGGAAAGTACAGGAGCATACGAATATACGTTTTGTTTGTGTGTGTGTGTGTGTGTATATATAAGTTTTGCTTGTAGGTTTTAACGTATATATATATATGTATGTATGTATATATCACAACAACACCAATATGCGTTCTTATTCTTCTTATTCTTCTTCTTCTTCTTCTTCTTTTTCTTCTTTTTCTTTTTATTTTTATCTCGTTAAAAACTTTCGCGTCCTGTCACCGAAATAATAATAATACCGAGGCTTGTTATATTCACAATTCATCGAAAATGAAACAAACGAAATCAAATTTTGTTTAACCGTTGTTGAAAATAATAATAATAATAATAATAAAAAATTGTTAGAAGATTGAATACTTTTTAACGTTCTTAACGATCCGACACGATATGCGATCGTACGCGAACTAAACGAATTAACGTCGTCTCGAGAGCACTTTCTCTCTCTGCCTACCTGCCGGCAACCAACTTACCTGACTACTTGGTTAACTGGCTTCAATATTTAAGGTGGGAGGAAAGAGATGGAAATCCCCCCTACCCCCTATCGAGATTTTTTCCCTCTCTTTTTCTTCTCCTGTTGAATATATATATAGTATTTTTATTTCTTTTTCTTGAGAAAGTATTTATACGTCATATAATTTTTGCACAGGGTTCCTGATTAATCTCGATTTTTGTTTGTTTCTTTTTTTTTTTTTTTTTTTTTTTGATTAGAAGTACATAAGAATATTATATTCTTAGATGTGATACATATATGTATCCCAAAAAAAAAAATACTCATATTAATTAAAATAGTATAAGCATTGAAGTTTTCTTGATTGTTTTCAATAATAATATTATTAACAATTTGATCTCTCATTTTTTTAAATAAAATATTCGTATTTATTCGATAGACAAAAATTTATATTTATATACTTGAACGAATATCATTTTTATCGTTAAATAATTGTAATAATTATTTACCTTCTCAATGGTATATTCATATTTATATATCAATATTAAATTATTCGAATGAGTCGAAGTTGAACGTTTCTTATTTTTCTTTAAGATATATACATAGAAAGAAATTTTTCAAAAAAAGAAATATAAAAATTTTTATATTTCAATAGATCAACAATATAATGAATAATAGGAGAAACGTAGAAAAAGAAAGATATGATTAATATATTGGACATAGGAAATACATATATATATATGTATATATATGTATGTGTATTTTTATTTGAAAATAATTACCGTGACGAATGTTTTCGAATGAATTGTATTAGAATAATCACCGTATATGAAATATGGAGAAATATGTATCATTTACATATGACACGTATAAAAATGTTTTTCTATAAGACGTTTGAAAACACGTGTCAACGTGTATCCTTAACAAATCGTACCTTTTATGGCGTTGATGAAATTTCGTAGAATTTTTCGTTGAAGAAAAAATATAAGTATGTATTTCGATTTGCGTCAGCATTTACTGGAACGTTTTAAACGTAGAAAAAAAAAAAAGAAAAAAAAAAAAGGACGTTGAGTTTTTCAAACAAATTTCAATTCTTATACATACATACATACGTACATGGATGATGATATTTCTTATGGTTCACATATTGCTGACGTCATTCTTTAAAGAAAAAAAAAAACATTCTAAAACTTATTTTTATTATTTTCTTCTTTTTAAATCGGGTCAATACAAAAATAAATAAAAACCTTTACGCGAACGAACAAAATTTATTATCAAAGATAACTCGGATTTTTTTTTTTCTTGATTGTTAATGAAAAAAAAAAGAAAAACCAATCTGTAGTAACGTCTTATTAAAAGGTTGAATAAATTAACAATATTTCAATAAATTACGTATCATAATTGGAATCATATCCAAGTATATGATAATAATAAGATCAAGATAATATAATAAAGGAAAATTGGAATAAACTGAGGACTTTGATTCTACACTTATACACTATATATATATATATACATATATAATGATTCGTTGAAAATTAATATCAAATTTTAAATAAATACTACATGAAATTTCATGGTTGACGATTCTGTTTATTAATGGGTCGCCATGCTATTTTACCTTAGAGGATTTCTTTTTATTTTTCAAATATATAATGTCAGTTCATATTTCTAAGCATTCACATAATACGTTAGCTGGACTATCATAGTGATGCTAATAAACTACTTACTAACGTTTCTGTCGGAAGGAAACGGACTACGTAATGCGTCTCTAACTAAAGAAGAAAAGGCGAACATTCAATTTAACTATAGTATGTGTATTTTATTTTGATGATTGATATTAGAGAAAAATGAAAAAAATGGAAGCATGAGAGAGAAAGAGAGAGTATTCGTGTTTAAATGAACGAAATTATTTGTGTATTCTTTTTTAAAATCAAAATTCATCAATGAGAATTTAACTAACGCACGTTTGCAAAAACACCGTAAAAAAAAAAAAATGTAAATCAGTAAAATTATTTTTCACCGTCACAAACGAAGATAACTAATTAACCCTTCTTTGCATGATGATGGAAATTTCAATCATAATATTTAGTCAACAAAAAAAGGTACTTAAAACCCTTGTACTGTATATTTGTTGTTGCTGGCAACTTCAAAAAAAAAAAAAAAAGAAAAAATCATGCAAAGAAGGGTTAAACGAGATTGATTATTATTTAGTACCATTAGAAGATCAAGCATATGATAAATATAAATTAAGATACATCAATGCTCGTACAAAAATTTCAGAAATAGTTTACGCGGAATAATTTTGAACATGTTTGAAAAAATGTTCTTATCCTCCTTTTTCATTTCTCGTTCGTTTACTTTCTCGGTCATTATTTTCTCTCGCAATAAGTATATAAATACGAATGCAATTAATTATTTTTTTCCACGTAATAATACTAATGTGTGTTCACTTCTAACGCACGTAGAGATCACGCTAATCCCCTTTTCTTTTTTCTACTTTTTTTTTTTTTTTTTTTTTTTTTTTTAATATTCTTCTCTCGTAGTTCATTTCAATCCGAACACCAATATCGGATGCGCTATATGTTTTTTTATATTGTCTATTTGTCGCGTATAATGTCATTGATACGCGTATCTCTAGATATTAATCGTTATTGTTAATTATAATTGCCTAAT
>NW_014569560.1:1297021-1332523 GCF_001313835.1 Polistes canadensis | reverse complement strand
TTCTAACGCACGTAGAGATCACGCTAATCCCCTTTTTTTTTTAAAAATTTTTTTTTTTTTTTTTTTTTTTTTAATAAAGAACATATAATGACGCTAAAGATTTAAATATCAGAATCAATTAAAGTTAAATATGTTTTTTTATATTGTCTATTTGTCGCGTATAATGTCATTGATACGCGTATCTCTAGATATTAATCGTTATTGTTAATTATAATTGCCTAATTATTTTATTTTGATAAAAAAAACGTTCTATTATTTCATAGAATTAGAAGTGTATTATATAATAATGTTATTATATTATTATGTAATTATATAATTATTTGTATAATTATGTAATAACAAATATTAATGTAATTAAGGTAAATTTTATGTTGTATCATTAAATAATCATGCATATGTATATGTCAGCGTTTAATTGTATATTTCAGTTACAGTTGACATATCAAGTTTCAATTTAATAGTTTAATTAATATAACGCATGAAATTACTAGTTAAATTATATAATTCTGATTTATTTCATATTTTAATTGGGTCACTAAAATTATTCCATTAAGTAACAATCAAATTATATTGAATCGAGTTTCTTTCATATTTGCTATATCGCATTAATTTTGTTCACACACCATTCTAGAAATAATTATAATATTAAAAGCATTGACGTCTATACTCGGGTCATGTATTTCTAATAATTCTCGATTTTTTTTCCCCCTAATTACCGTTGACTCTGACGTCATGCAACGTAATAAAAGTTTGCATTTAAGTTAATTGAATAATATCTACGTTTGTTAATTAAATCAGATAATTTTTTTTTATAAGCGATAAACATCTTTTAATTGAATTCTTCCGTAACAATTAATAAAACTGCTTAAAAAAAAAAAAGAAAAAGAAAAAAAACAAGATTTTCTGGGGGCTGCAAGTGGAATTCATAAAAAAAACATTGTGTACACTATATACTGATTTTGTTGTAAACAATACGAAATGAAATCATCGATGCACAATCAAAACAAGTTTTATTTCATCTTTTTTCACGATTTGACTTATAACATCTACGAACAATGAGCGGTTCGTATAATATTATTTATATGTTAGAAAAAGATCAATCGATTAATCTAAGAAAACAATTTAGTTAAAGAAATAAAGACCTTCGCCTTCTATAATTGTAAGAAGGTTTTGTGTCAGCATCGTTGATCGTTGCCCATCAAAGATGTCCGAGTGATCGGCAGTTTCATTTCAGGTCAACAAGTGGCAACCATAACAGTGATCAAGACGGTCTGCACTTTCCCTAATATTGCACAATGTGGTTACTGGACACTGACGTAACCGAAAGTCTGATTAAATAATATCAAATTATGCATCTCTTCTTGTATCTTCCTTTTGATCTTTCATTAAATTTTCATTCATTAATTGATTATTATCATAATTCATTATAAATCTCGATTCAATTCATTTTAATTCGTTAAATGATCTATCAGATTAGTTAAATAATTTAGATCATTTAGATAATTTATTATAGAAATATTCAATAACTTTATAGTACTTATATGTGCGTATTTGCAAGTATTACATTAGTTTAAATAATTAATATTACATTAAAAGAGAAAGACCAAAATATGTGAATGCTTGTAAGAGAATGGTAGAAGGGTAGTAATCTGAAAGATTTGATTAGATGAAGATCGGAAAAAAATAGTGTCTTTTATGAAAGTATCGACTTAAAATACTCGGAAAGCGAAAGTCTAGAAAGTGTTCATATTAAATATGTGTATTCTTTTGTTATTTCTTTATATATATTTCCATTATTGTATTTTCCTTGATTTTCTCATCTTTATTTTCTTTTAAGGGTATTATTTCTTATTCTTTCACATCTTTTACACAATTTTAGTTTATTGTTATAATATGAAATATTTTTTATTCAAATCTGTCCGATTTTTTAAACAGAATTCTTTTTAAATATATATATAAAAGAATAAAATTTATAAAAAAAAATAGAAATACGTTCGTTGTAGCTAATGAAAAGAATTGAACAATTTTTAATTTGCAATTAATATTTTAATATAGCGAAAAATTTTGATAACACAATCGTGTTAAGTTTTATCAAAATAAAACAATTTTTCACTATTTGTAACAAAATTTTGTTCACAACGATTAATCTATTTATTATAATATACACGTATACATAACTAACGCGCGTGTACGATTATTATAATTAAATTATATTAATTGATAATTTAAATATAATATATAATATAATAAAAATAAAAATCACGTTTAAAATGTCAAACATTTAAACGAACAAAATTAATTAATATAAATCGTAATTTTCGTTTGTTTAATCTTCTCGAACAAAAGCGAAAGTTTTCCGTTTATATGAACATTCGTTTAGAATTTTATATTGTATTAGTTAGAACGATCTTGTCACGTATGATTATGTGTATATGGGTGTAGACATCAAAACTGAACAACAGTTTCTGACAATAGGAGATGTCTAATGAAATGAATTGAATTGAATGTTTGCCAAGAAGTGCACGCATTCAACTACCGGAGTTGTGCGTTTGGCAAATTGAAAGAAACTTTATTCCTTTCATACGATAATATTCTTTCTCTCTTTCTTTCTTTTTCTTTTTTGTGACTAACCCTTTCTCCATACAAATAAAACGTGTTATGCAATGTCACGTAATTTCCCGTGCAATCTTCAAAGAAAGTTTTATCCATCGTGTGATACATGTCATAGAAGTAATATAATAAAAAAAAACAAAATACCCCGTGATATTTGTTTGATCGGTTGAAAGTTCATTGCGTTATAAAAATTAAAATTACAAAAAAAAGATTCTCGATACGTTTATAAATCTTTCTTTTTTGTAATAAAAAAAAATAAGGGAAAAGTGCGGCTTAGATTGTTAAAAATAAAAACAAAATTCAATGATATTTATATACGTAATACGACATTGGTATGATTGATATTAATTTATTCAATTAATATTTCAATATGTTTTTAACCTCATTCTGGTCAACCAATTACTGAAAACTTTTTTGAAATCAAGAGTTCCACACGAGATTATTATAATTATAATATATACCATATTACAAATATAAGAAAAAACTAGTTGCACTTTTGAATAAAAATACGAAGAAACTTTTTCTCCAAACGAGTACTTAAAAAAAAAAAAAGAAAAAACAAAATATAACTTTACGATAGTCAATTTTTCACGCGCGTGCGTGCACACATAATATATACGAATAAAATATTAATACAAAATTGTATTAAATATTAATCGTAAATAAAACCACCTGTTAGATAAAGTTAAAACTTGATATATACCGGGTGATAAAAACGTAATATTTAACCGTACATTAAATACCTTTTATTAATATTTCATTTGAATATTCAAGGATGTTGTTTAGATCATTATCTCGTATAATAATTAATCGTATTATCACAGTTACTTGTTAAACTAAAGAACGAGAAAATATCACATAAAGAAATTTTACGAGAGGAGACGAAACGGGTCGCTGACGCTATGGCACAGACGTGAAAGCTGTTGATCCGGCTGCTATGGTTGCCATTGCTGCTATTACTGTTGCTTTTGCTGTAGATGTTGTTGCTTTTGCTCTTGCCGAATTACGTAAATCCCAGGAAGAACGTTCTTCAAAATGATTTCGTCGAAGACTACCACCCGACATACTTTTATAGAAACTATTATATTATATTAGAGATATATTATTTTTCGTAATATTCAAAGGTTCGAATTTTCTTTCGATAAAATTCAATTTTTTTCTTTTTTAAAGTGTTCATTAATTTTTTATATCTTTTATAGGAATATATATATCGAACCAATTCATTTTAAATCGATAGGAATGATATACACATATGTGAGCTCTTTTTTAATATAATAATATTTATACAAATTATAATGTGAGATAACGATGATAATAAAAAGTGCAATAAATAGTAACTGGAATCATTTAAAAAAAACAAATACTGGATATATTTCTATATATAAGTTTCTTTAATAATAATTATATTTTATATTACACGCATATATATATATATATATATATCAATTTCATAATATTAATAAGAACATTTTATCATTGTATAAGAAAAAAAAAAAAAATGAGAGAGAAAAAAGGGGAATGAGTTTTTGATGCATGTGTTTTTGTGCGTCGATGAAAAAAAAATCGCCATCCTTGCACAAGCGAAAGAGAGAAAGAAAAGAGAGAGAGAGAGAGAGAGAGAGAGAGAGAGAGAGATTCTCGGATGCATTTGTATATCGACGAAAACACTGTTGAAGAATGTAGTCGTCCTTCTACAAATTCTTTTAACCTTTCTTTCTCCAACTTTCACGTGTATCTATTTTGATCTTTCTATATAAAACGGTATATTGTCAAAAATAATTGGCATTTTTGACGCAAAGAATATTGATTGTTAGTGTAACAATACAATGTCGAATTAAAATAATAGCTTAGAATAAATTTTTATATAACATTCTCATATATATATATATATATATATATAGTAAATTTATGAACAATATGATTCTTTCTTTATTTTATGATTTTATGTGTTTTTATTGGTAGAAGAAGATATATGACTTAAATTTAAAGTTTAAATACATTTGTAAGGATTTCGAACGACAGAAAGTTTTTTTCAAGTAATAAATATATTTCGTAAAAGAGGAAAGAAGAAGAATCTTTTTTTTTTTTTTTTTTTTGAAATATATAATTCAATTTAGAGGAAATATGTAATTAAATAATTCTCAAGAAAAAAACAAATGAGAAATAAATGATATTTATAGTTTAGTTTATTTGATTAGAAGTGGAAGTATATCTTGTTCGATCCTATACATTAATAGTTATTTTTCAAGGTCGACTGGTTAATATTCGGTGAGATAATTTTTACAAAAGGCAAAAAAAGGCACGCAATAAAAATTATTATTAGATACAATTTAAAACGCGAACGTTAAAATCATTCGATAAATAGTTATCGACATTTTTTATTTTAATGTGAGATTCATTTTTTGGAAAACTTTAAGAAGAATCTTGGAAAAAGTTTGAAACTTATATCAAGTCATCCATTGAATAAAATATGTCAATTGATTGTCAGTGTCATTCTCGGTTTCAATTGGTCTTCTTTGTTAACCTTTGCTCAATCCAACGTTATATTTGTTTCTTTTCTTTCTTTTTTTTTTTCTTTTCCAAGCACTTACGTATTTACATGCGTATTCATAAAAAAAAAAAATAAAAAAAATAGTTTTCAAACGTTAATGATGACCTTTAAAGCAAGATGTGGACGTCAATGTTAAAGAAGAAAAAGGAATATTAATCAGGGAAGAAAGCCGCCATTGATGACGTTGGTGTTAAAGACATTACAATTTTTTCTTTCTATTTTTTACCACCTTTCCTACTTTATTTATTCTATATAACATGCACGTAAATAGTATATTTATTCTGCAGAAACTTTTTAGACTGTCTCATAAAAACAACAACGTCATTGATTGTTCGCAAAATAAAAAGAAAATTAAACTCGTTAAATAGCTTTTTTTTTTTAAAGATATTTTGCAAAGGGGGTTTCTATATTATCGACGAAATGCTATATTAAAAATGTTCATTTTAATGTGGTATACTCATATTTCTTGTTATTTTTTACTTTCTTTTTTAATGGTAATTTGTAGGATTTCTATATTATCGACAAAATTGTATATTAACAAATTTTCATTTTTATCTATAGTTTATTTTTAATGTTTTAATTATATTTTGTTGTTGTTATTTTAGTTAATTGAATCTTCAATCGTGATATATTAAATTAAAGACTTTTTCGGCATGAAATTTATTTTAAGAGTATCAGTTACCTAAATATATATTTCTTAAAATTGATATAGTATAGTAATATTGTATAAGTATAGTAAGAGTATATTATCTTTATTACTCTCTCCTTTTATGAGTCAAGTTATTTTTTCCTCATATATAAAACCTTCTCATATATAAACCTAACATTTTCGAAACGTTTACATCTTTTATAATGTTTCTCTGGAGCCAACAACAGCACATGATTTTTCTAAATAGTCACCCATCCATGTATTATAACCGTGTTCACCGTTGCTTGACGTTAATAATCTTACGGGACTAGTATTTTCAATATGGCTACGCTATTGACTTTTCATAGAATTCTTATTAATTGATGAAATTCTTATTAAGGATTTTATTAAAAATGTATAAGTATATATATAATATATACAAAAACTATATATATATAAATCAAGTTTTGCATATTATTCTTGTTTCTTTGTATCATACGAGCATACGTTTGTATCAATCATACATATATGTGGTGCCATCTCTTGAAATATTGAGAAATTATATGTTTCACGAGACTATATTATATATATTCACTGGTAAAGCGTAAGAAAACAGTAAAAGATAACAGTATATTTTATTAAACAATTAAACTGTGCGTGAGACGTTATCAAAATTTGAATCATTTATCTTTCCAGTTTTTTTTTTTATAAACATCTATATTTTTTTTATTATTATCGTAACAGGAAAAGTACTTCTTCATAAACATTTTATCTTATACATATACAAGTATACAAAAATTTCAAAATTTCTTTTATGGGTCAGTTGATTTATGAAAAAAAAATAAAATAAAAATAAAATAACGATTATGCATTAGACAGAGAAATTTAAGTTAAAAACAAAACTTGTCTTTTTCTATTGATTTTTCTAATTTTTTGTTTAATTGACGAATTCGTTGTTTTAAAGCCTCGTGCAGTTTTTTGCTGAACAAAGTGAGGCTTTTAAATGTTTAATAAAAATCTGTGTCCAACACAGAACCAACAGTTATCCTCTCAAAAATCGATAACATATGAGTAAAGTAAATTAAAAAGAAATGTAGATAAAAGTATGTATATAGTAAATGGCGTTAACAGTGTAATGTTCGTGACACTGTCACTGTTTCTGCGCACGAACACCTTTCCAATCAAATTATTCAAATGCCAGGTAATTACCTTTTGGGATTGTTTCTACGATGAATTATATTAAAAGCAAATAGAAGCATACTAATTGATGCCAGTTTAAAAACGAAACTATTTCTAAACTATACGAAGTATATATTTCAATTTACACAAATACAATTGTAAAAATCGCATTGATTTTTCTTGAAATGATTGTCCAATTTCGAAAGGTCTTCGACCCGTGTTTCTAAAGCAAACTAACTTACTTGATAATTCCATCACTCCAGCTGAATATTTTCTTGATTTTTTCTTTTTGTTTGATGTCATCTTTGTTAATGTCCGTCATTTTTCTTGCTCTTCCCTTATTTTCGTCGTTTACGTTTTTCCCTTTTTTTTTTTCTTTTCAACGGTTAATTGTTAAACTGAACGTGATGAAACTTATGAACGAAAATTTTTATTTCGATTTCGATGCCGGCATATTTTTTCTTTCTCCACTATCCAATATCGGAATCAACTCTTTTTTTTTTTTTCCAAAGATGGAACTGAAAAACAAAAAATGATACAAACAATAAATTAATAAAAGTTTTATATTTATTACATTCGAATACTAATAAATATTATTTTAATTAACTATATGAATCACATAATTATAAATTTTTATTTCGTAAGTTCTATTATTGTTCGTTAATTGATTGCACTTTACCCCCTAATACAGTATTGCCACTGTACTCAGGAACAAAATTCTATCATATATGATTCATCTCAATCAGGTAGAAAAATTCTACAATTTTACAACGATCATTTTATCTTTAAGGTGATCTACTTAAACAGTTTTTTTCTTTTTTTTTGTTTTATCGAGATAACAAAGTAAAAAACAAAAAAAAAGAAACAATAACGTGCATAATTAAAATCTAGAAAATTTTCCACGACTGGTTATACTTATATTATACTTTACTACAGGGACGAAAATTGTATAGTATACAATCTCGATGATCAAGCTATGCTTTCACTTACATTAGATATTAAATGCTATACTTTTTAACTTTTTTATTCCAAGCTCGTTTTTTTTTTGTTGATGATTTATAAAAACAAAATTGGTTTGATAAAAAGTATCGCAAATGAGGATGATTGTGTCTAGTTAAATTCCACAATTTAAAAAAAAATTGCACGGGAATCAACAGTCATGTAAGTCCCATTAAATATTATAATCAGTTAAGTTTGTTCAATTACATTTTTTCTGTTTGACCCAAAATGAATTATTTATTTTTTCTCAACTCTTGTACAAAAAAATAATTAATGATTATTTTACAAAGTGTGTGTACTTGTTAGAATTTGACAAGAATACAAAAAAATATTTAAGAATCATTAGTATAATATGTACAATATTAATACATGATATGGTATATGTTACCATTGAAATTAGAGGATGTAAAAGTTCACATGATCGCTTGGTGCATTTATGTTCAACAAGAATGAACCCAAATATTCGGTCTTTCACTGACGTATTTGGTATGTGCTGACAAGCGATGATGTGAATCTTGACATTCTCCAATTTCGATCTTTCATGGTAAGACATATACTCGTATTACGTCATAGGATATATTCAATGAGATGTATAGTGTAAAGCGAGATACTGTAAACCATAAACTAGTTTTGCAAGGATTCTTATTTTTAATTGAAATCTCATGATCAAAGTTCATCATCGCAGTGATTTACGATTTCATTCTTCGATTATTTGTCATTACTTATGGTTTTCAATACGTTATAGTTAGAAATTACTCTTGTACAATATAATTAATTTGATAGTCGTTTTATTTGTAACTAGAATTGTATAAAATTTATTACCTGAACAACAAAATGTTTAACTAATGTTTCGATAGAAATCAAACGTCGGATTATTTTTTTGTTTTTTAAGACAAAAATTCGTATCAATTATAAAAACAAACAAAAAAAGAATTATTTTCACTAACAATAAGGTGTATGTTTTTAAAGAAGAGAGAGAGAAACATGATGTAATAATATAATATATGCTAATGAAAATAAATTTAATGTTATTGCATCTATTACTATGAATACAAAATACAATAGTATGTCATAAAACTGAAGAAAAGTTAAAACTAAAATATCGAAAGATCGACAATGAAACACGGTTGCAAATCTGTGATGGTTTGAGGTTGTATTCCAACCACAAGTGTGGGCGAATTAATTTTCATCTTAAGACAATTAACACTAAACCTATCACGCGCGGTTAAATATTATTTGTAAAAATACGATAATTCGTAAAAATATCCTGTAATTTGTAAAAAAAAAAATGCGGTAAAAAAGCATAAGAGATAAATATTTTGTTCGTTATCCAATTGGCTACAAAAATCTCATTATATATGAAGATATATGTTTTTTTATTTCTTCTTTTTTTAATGTGATTATTTGACTGTTCATATATCTATTATGATTATTCAATTCCAACTATTCAATACATGCTAATGACTATTTTATCTTTGAGAAGAATTTATTTTTCTTTCAATTTACTGACTACTTTTTCCTGTAATATTCGGTTTAATTGATTAATTACGTTAATAGACATTAATTCAATTAGAACAATGAAAACTTATGATGAATATTTGAATGAAGGAAATGGGAAGAAGTTATCGGACGATTAAACAACTAAAATCGTTTATTTTACCACGTGTCGGACATATTTCGATTCATTTTTCTTACTTTCCGTACGGTAAAAGTATTCACTGTCGAGAATATTCAGATTTATGATTGCTAAGAGTTAAAACGTGTAGTCATTATTATCCATATGCACTTTTATTTGCGGAATGTTTTCCTAATAATTATTTCTATTAAAATGAAAATATAATTTGAGAACGAAACGAAAGTTTAGAAAATATGCGTTTGTATTTGAATACGTGAAAATATAAGATGCTGAACTACTGTAATCTGTAATTTATACCGTAATTATTACGTTACTTTTTGTATGCATTTTCCAGTGTTGTGGCTACTCTAATTCAATAATATTTTATTTTATAACAAAATGTTTGAATTAACTTAGAATAATATTTTACAATCGTTATTTCATTGTAATTTTCTAATTGACAAATAACAACATATGATTTGGAAATATTAAACATAAAAAACGATTTAGAGAATATAACAGTAAAAATAATTGTATATTTAACGATACACACGTAGAATAAAAAGTTATAATAAATGAGTAATGTACAAATATATAATGATCATACAATAATAAAATAGAAATGATTGGAAAACGATTAAGGGACAAGGTCGAAAATAAATGAGAGGAATAAAACTTCGACAATTTCTTCATAAAAGAAAAATAAAAGAAAATAAAACAAATCGTACCTTGTATCTTCTTCTCTTATATATATATATATATTTTATTTCTTTTCTCTCACTATAAAAGACACTGTCAACGTGAAAATAATACAAAACATAAATAGTTCAATTAACGTCAATTAAAATATTAAAACTCGTTGGGTTTAGAATTACGCGGTGTGTCGTATAGTTAACGATTAATTTAATAATTTGTTTGATAATTATTAAAAAGATAAAAAAGGAAAAGAAGAGAAGAGAAGAGAGAAAGAGAGACACGAAAAATGTTCGTAAGAGAGCACACACGACGACAAACTACGTAAACAAATCTCATTGAACGCGTCTTTCGTACTGATGATGAACTTGTTACGTTCCGAATGTGTCTTCTTCGTGCGCAGGTAAATGCGCACGCAGCTTCACTGAACTGCTTGTTCACCAATGACAAACTAGATACCATAGGCGTCGTTACTTTCAATGCTTTTCTATACTTTGTGCATAATTTTTATTTTATTCTCTATTATTTTATCGTAATTATTATTGTTTCGTTTTCTTTTTTTTTCTTTTTAAAGTCTTCAAATCGATTAAATACTTACATGTTTATTTTACAATATATTTTATACGATAATTATATTTGAAACAAAAATATATATATATATATATATTTATAATTTGATTTTTTTATACATTTAAAATGTTTATAATATAATATAGTAATAATAAATAGGTTATGAAATTTTACGTTATATTTCTTTTTTTTTTATTAGAAAAATATATTATATTTTATATTAGAGAGAGATTTTATTCATTTATACTATATTTATATTTATTTTTTATTCGTATATATTTATAAGTCTGTTTATCTCTATTAAAATATTAGAATAATAACATATTATTTAAATTTTATAAATTAAATATTACTTGTTTTTTTATCTATACATGTAACTATTTAGTGTTGCAACATATTGATTTAATCGTGCATCTAATGTATGCAACCCATTATATTATCTCTTCTTTTTATTCTTAGCTCTGGAAATTTTTCTACTATTTATTTATGCAATTATGAAAACGAGACTGCTCGTGATGAAGGATATCGAGAATCACAAGATAAAATTGCATTACAATATAAGAAAATCAAAAGAAATATAAATTAATGAATACTTATAATAGATTAGAACAGCAACAAAATCATTAATACTTCAGGATAATCTACGCTCATGTAATTATTTACGCACAAGTATATGTGTGAGTCTATATAAGATGATGTCGAATATAGATTTAACGACATGCATACACGCACACGTATAAATACTTTCATGTATACTTTCTTAACGTACAATCGAAAGCATTAATGTTTCATAGTGGGGGTAACTCCTTACACTTGTTGCAAGTTTCTCTTCTTATATCTTTAATAATCCCTTCACATATATATCGTTTACCCTTTATAATTCATCATAAACCAAAAATATAATTATAATGTTAATAAAAATTTAATAATTGTCATAATCTTTTATTTTGACAATTAATATGAAAACTGACGTCAAGATATAATCAATAAGAAATAAATTCTCGATATATATTATGAATTTTTAATTAATATTAAATGTAAAATGATAAATCTTTTTTTTTTCTTCAATTTCTTTTAATTTAATATCAAGTGATAATTGTTAAGAATTTAGATATTAATTGTTTCTTGAAATTTTATCGCTGTCTATTATTTTTCATTAATCTTGAATAAGCATATATTTAAATACAAAGATAAATACATACATATGTATATATATATATATATGTACAACATAGATTGTACGTGTGCGAACAGTAAACGAAAGTGCAAAGCCACGTTGATGCGATGATCTTCCGTGTATAAGAAGCACGTCATGCGAGTTGAGTTTTTTATCTGTGACCAACTTACCATTTCCAACGATCAATACGCAGCATTCGCTTTTTTTTTCTCCATACGGTGAAAAATATTTCAATTCTCGATGAGCACAGAATATATAAAATGCAACAAAAAATGTATTATATTCATTTACTTTTCCTTTATGAGTTTGTCACTTCTTTGCAAACACTTTTTCACATTTATCGAATACTATATTTTTTTTTACCATCTCTTTGGAACCAACATTACACAGTTTTTGTTCCTCCGAATGGGTCACCCATCCATTTTACTATATATAACCGTGTCATATTTATGTATTTATTTATAAAACAACGATATATATATATAAATGATGATTAATATAATATTATAAAAATATTCTATTAGATTTTTTTTGTTGGTTGGGTATCAATCAAATAATTGTCATTTGTGTAAATTATTTTCCCAAAATTATTAAATTATTGTTATTTTCTAATCACTATAAAAAACTAGTTATTAATTGTATGTTATATGAATTCGCGATATATGGGTATCTATTGTATTTGAAAATTTTCTATTCGCGTTTAGTGAAACTTCGTTGAACTTAGAAAATCATTATAATTATGTTAGAAAGTGTTCATTATCAGTTAAGCAAGAAGAAAAGATCGTCTCTCTCATTATCTTCTAAATGAATAAGAGAATCATTTATTATATTAATATACGATAATTTACAATATTTTATGTTTTATTATTTATTATAATAAATAAGATACCGCGATCGATTAAATAAAAAAGAAAAAAAAGAACAGATATATATTGTGTATATATGAAATAGAAATTTAAAATTTCATTTGGACGATTGATTTAATTAAATGAATTCATTTATGATACAACTGATAAACATTCATACGCGTTCACTTGCGTGGATGGGGTAACTATATCTAATATAGAATACTACAATCTCGATAAGTAAACAACGTAAACTATCTAAAACAATACAAAGTATTACTGCTTTTATAAAAAAAACAATCAAATTAAAAGCAACTTATTATGAAATTAATTATTTCTTAGAATAATATCTTGCGAGTTTTCTTTACAAATTTATTAAAGTGTTCCATATTCTGTATCATATTCTTTTTATACATTTCTTGCTTTTTGAAACATATTAAAATCTATTAATATTGTTATTTTAAAATTAAATATTCCTTTTTTATTGGATAAACTCTCTTTATTTCTTTCGCTGGATTGATTCTTTTTTTTTTTTTTTCTTTTCTTTTTGGTCGAATGGAGAGAACTCTTAATTATAATTCATCAAAGGTGATCGAGAAAATATACTTCCTCAATCATCATTGGTCGTATCACTATTCTCCGTTGTTTGGAATAAATTATTTTATCGATTCGAATCACGTATCGTGAATACCATAAATACGTACTAACCTTTTAAGTTTAAACATATGTATTTATACGTCGTATATACTTTGGTTTACGGGTGGTAAAATTATCGAATGTTATCGATTTATGTCACATCTAGGTGACAAAGAACAAATTGGAAATTATTTTCTCTAATATCTTTCAAACAATAGAAATTTTATATGAAAATATTCTTCTATGCAATATAATTCTATACGAGATGATAAATTTTTGTATGAAAATTTATATTTCTTCCCCTCCCTGCCTTTCCAGCCCCCTTTCAAAAAAAAAAAAGAAATCAGCAAACGAAAAAGCACGAGCTAGAAAAAATAATTATTATAGATTCACTGAACATATGAGGAATAAAAATGAAGACAAAATATTGAAATTTAGATATTCGTCGACATAAATCGTTCTCATTTAACTTTACGTTCTTTGAATCATTATATTATTCAGTAAGAATTTGCTATCGTAGAATACTAATTGGTCTAAATGACATTTAACATTGAAAATGTTTTTTACATCATGGATTAAATCAATCGTGGATTAATTCTTAATACGATTAATCGATTATACGAAAATATTATACGTATGAATGGGGAGGGTGGGGTTGGGAGGAGAAGGGAATTGTTGTAAAAGAAAATTAGAAAAAGAAAATTGCATCGTACGAAAAGGTAATAAAAAAAAAATAAGTGAATCGTTTGCTTTTATAACTCTAGGATATGCAGTTGACGTTTCTCTGATTGGTCTTTGACGACTTCCGTATTTATTGCATTATTACGGTATAGTTCACGATAACGTTATGTCAATGTACCATAGAAAGTGATAATAATATTATAGGACAAACAAATCGTCGATTGTATTATATATCGCGGTAATATATTTTTCTCGATTCGATCGTTTGTTATAAGATTACAGAATATGTTAAAAGTGTATGTAAGGTAATAAAATAAGAAATAAAAAAAGAATGTAACACGCAAATAGAGAGAAGGAAAAAAGTAATAATAATAATAATAATAATAATAATAATAAAATATTTAAATTATACGATGACATTTAAAAACGAAATAACAAAAAATTAACGGTGGGGTGAGGGGGGAAGGGTGAAGGATAAAAAGAAAAATAATTAAATGACGATAATAAGAAAAAGTTGCAAAAAGATCATGAGACAAAAACAAAAAAATTATTTCACGTATAATAATAATATGCAATATAAAATTGTATAGCATTGGAACAAGCAACAAATAGACTAGGATGATCGAGAAAGAGAGCGTAAATTTTATTCAAAGTAATTAAATAACGTTTAATCTTTTGCTCGAATAGGTACAAATACTTAGGTTATGCAATTTTGGTGACTGGCCTTTCTGATTGACATTGATGTCGTAAGTATGCAATATGTGTACGGTGAAAGCTATAAACATAAGCAAGGATTATACGACTGGTACATAGTTCGCTTATCATAGTGACACGTGTTAACCATTAAATTTTTTTTTTTTTTTCAAATTTGCTATTAATTCGAAGAATAAATATATTTACTTTCTTACATAATTATACAAATATATACAATAATATATACTTATATAAGTATATACAAAACAATCTTATAAATGCATATAATGTTTAGGTCAGTGATTATCAATTGTGTGTGTGTGTTTCTATTCTCGTTAAATATTATATTCAAATTGTTAAATAAATTTAACATTTGGAATTATTGAAAAAAAATTTGTTTTTTCTTTGGGTTTATTTTGTAAAAAGATTCATCAAATATCTTACATTAGTTTATTTTTAATCATCAAATTAATTGATTCGGTTAGACCCCACATCACGATTAGGCAATATATTTCTTTTATAAATTAAAAAATCAATTGGATATCTTTTAACTCATATTTTACCTGAAAAGTTGGTTAGATTGAATTTGACTACAAGTTAAAATAAAACGTACCAATAATAATGGCTTGTTATCGTCGCAGAAATGACGATATTTACAATTATAAAGGAAACTTAATGATCGTTATTACTATTTCTATTATTTATCATTGCGTCACTTTTCAAATTGTATTATAATCGTAAGCTTATAAGAAACGATAAGAGTTATATAAGATAACGATGCTTAAAAAAAAAAAAAAAAAAAAAAAAAGAACAAGAGTATAAAAAAATTAAACGACATCTTTTTTTGTAAATTTTTATTGTATTCGTATATAAACGTAAATATAATTAAGTATTGCAAAAATAATATATTACTATTATTTAATTCAATAATTGGATTTATATTATAATTGGATATTACTATTATTTAATTTAATAATTGGATTTTCTCTGACAATTAGGTCAAATTTGGAATGTACATCCTGCATTTTAATAGTGTCGCGAAGATTACACTATTACCGCCATTTTCTATATACCCTACTTTTCATATATATTACTTTTTAAGTAATCACGCATGCGGAATAACGTTAAACAATATGTTAATCATTTGTCTGACCGAATCACTATTGGTAACCATGATCAAATCATCTTCAGACACGACACCCATCTTAATCGAATTAGTTTGTCGATCAAAACCCGGACATAATTGTTTCTTACATTTAGCCGAAGCGTGAAATTCATCGGCACCAGTTCCCAATTTAATTTTCATTAAATTATCCGGTGTAATACCGCAACCTGGCATTATCGAAATTCTCTTATCAGCTATTTTGCACATTTCTGCTAAAAGATCGAGCCCTTTTTCGGCCGTTTCTTTTCGTCCCGACGATAGTATCCTTTTAAAACCGAGATTTATTAAAATTTCAATGGCTACCGAAGGTTCATCCAGTAATACATCGAAAGCACGATGAAATGTTACCGGAAGCGGATACGCCGCATTTATGATTTCTGTACAATCCGATACATTAATTTGTCGATCACTGGTTAATGCACCAAAAACAAAACCGTCCACATTTAATTCTTTCAAAGTTTTTAAATCGTCCAACATAATATCCATCTCTTCTCGACTGTAAACGAAATTTCCACCTCTAACACGAATCATCGCATAAATCGGTATCGGTGATATCTCACGAATACGTTTTATCAAACCTGGGGTTGGCGTTAGGCCACCTTCGGACAACGCCGAACAAATTTCCAATCTGGTGGCGCCACCAATCACGGCATTTTTTGCTGATTCAATTGTGTCCACGCAAATTTCTAAACTTATTTCCTTCATCTGCAATATAAATCACAAGAATATTTCTTACTTTCGAATAATTTAGGTCTTCATTAAACGCGAAAGGGAGTCTCGGAATCCTAACTTTTGAAATATAAATAACAAAATAATAAAAAGTACCTGTGTGTCAATATTTTTGTATAACATTCTTAAAAGTATATACATATATATCATAGATTTATACAAAAATGTACTTTTGTTAAATTTGGGATCAGGATGATCCTTTAAACAAGAACTGTCAGTGATAAGAATGGGGGGAGGGGGATTTAATATCCACGTGAAATTAGCTGCGACGAGTACCGGTAAATGAACGAAATAAACTAGGTGATCTTTAAAATGTCAAGAATCATCGATACGCGTCCTATCGAATATAGACTTTCATTTATTGTTTGAAACAAAGCGCGTTCCACGATTGCACCACTAGCATTTCATTGGTAACTGAACAACTGGTTTGAAAGTATGCCATAGCGGCAGTCCCGGACTAAGATTATTTGGTACCCCATGTACACGACCTATTTATTTACGAATTTACTTTTATCTATATTTTTTATTCCAATTGTCTATAATTTTTATTTATTTTTCTATTGTATTTATTTTCAATTATTTTTTGCTTCGCACTTTATAAAATTACAATATACTGAAAATTTGTCTCCAAGCGATAACTTCGTAACGAATAGGTTTATAGAGAGAGTATAAGTATACAAATAATTTTATTTAACTCATAAAAAAATTGCATTAATAGGCGTAGGAGGGAACGAGTCATGAGTACTTTTTGAATGTGTTAAATGTTCAAGATTCTAAATAGGTAGATTGTAACACATTTTTAAATAAAATAGTTATTCATGTATATAATTTAAGTTGACCTCCTAGTGTAATTGTAATACAGGGTGGTGTCAATGTACTCATTTTGTAGTAATATTTTTTGCGACATTCTGTATTAACCGTGATCAAATCTTCTTCAAATCAGAGAACACCTATCTTTATTATAATTATATTATACATACATATTAACATATATTATATACAGGGTGTGGCAACAAATGCTACCCACTTTGAGTAGTAAATGTATACATTCATTTTTACAGTTGTTTTTCACGTTTATTCACTTATCTTCAATTTAGACTTACCACAGCTTATTTTACGAGACTTCAACTTCAGTCCAATTGTAAAATGTCACGTATAATTTATTCAATAATAAATATTGATTACATTAATAAATGAAATAATTAAACTTCTCGAATAATTAAGCACGTACACTTGAAATAATAAAATAAAAAGAAATTTGTTACATCTTTTTTTGCTACCAATCTATGTATTTATATGCACGACTTTTCATTAACTACATATAATAATCAGAAGAACACACACTTTGTGAAACCTCTTGGCAACAATAGCGTTATCTGTACGAAATTACGTTAACTACAAATGAGCAATATGAAGATCAACGTTATCTGTGAAAATTTAGGAATATTATAGTTATATACTTACAATAAATAAAATTGACATAAATTGACTAGAAAAGCTTTACTTTAATCATTTGATATCATTTGTTTGACACGCAATACAAACAATTTTTAATTCAAATTCTAATGAATTTTTTTTACCTTTTACCTTGCCGCCATTTTGCGTCTTTAATAACGTCACCTGTAATGAATTTCTCTAACTACAAATAGTAGAGGAAGCTCGGCTGATATCATACGGATAATTTATAATTTTTATATTCAGTATTGACTAAAACATCATTTATGTTTATCTTTGGACGGTAAAACATGGAGATGGATAAAGGAGAACTTTAGTCTCCTAACGGGCTTTTTATTAGCGAATGACATTAGAAATTGGGAGCTCGATTTTGAGTTATGTGATATAACAGAATTGGAAAAAAAGTAATTGAAGTAAAAGTTAGGTTAGGATCTTTATAAACGATCCCTTCTAATGTCCACCATCTTGAAATAATGGAGAAGCTTACGTGCAACTTCTTTTTTTGCAATTGCTTTGAAGTATAATGATTCTCTGCAATATTAGGATGATAAATTCAATAGAAACCCTAATTTTTCTCTACCTTTTGTATTACGGAGTTCATCGATTTGATTGATAAATACATAAAAAGTTAATAAATATCAGGATTAACAAGGATTGGTTTTTAAACGAAAAAAATAAAACACATTTGAGTTATTGTATTATACAACGTACATAGTAAAATAATACCAAGAACGATAAAAGTAAAAAATAAAATTAATTTTCTAATAGACGATTCACAAGAAAATGTTTACGACAGAAATTGGCCAAATCTAAATTAAAAATTAATATATATATATACACCATACAATATAATTTATTTTAACTATATATATATACATGTATATAGTTGGAATAAATTATCCTTTGCAGAAATATTGGATTCATTATTTTTGTTCTTTTTCATTTAAGAATATCTTTCAAATCTTTTTAACGAGTGTCTAACATTAATCTATACGTGCGACAAAAAACGTTAAAGTAAATAATTTGAAAATATAATGTACGAAAATGTGTGTATGAATAAACGCGTTGGTTATTTAATGCCACTTTCTTTTACGGCCATGTATAAAATCAAATTTCAAACACAAATATCATCCTAGATATAATAAGAAATAACGTATACGTATTTTTCAAGGACACATATATAAAATCACAATTCATAATAATTTCTTCTTCTTTTTTTTCTTCTTTAAAAAATACATCATTTTTCAGGAACATCGATCGCTCGATGTAATACACGATAAAAATATATAAGATGATAATTTATGAATAATAATAATAATAATAATAATTAAAAAAAAATAATAATAATAATTATATTAATTTAAGTAATAATAATAATAACAATAATCTAAATAATAATATCTAAATAATAGTCTAAATAATAATAATATTAATAATAATAATAATAATAATAATAATAATAAAAAATATGCGCACGAATTTGTAGCGAAGAGAATAATAAATATGTTTTTGGCCGCTAATATAATAATTAAGCGTTACCAAAAAGAAGGTTTATTTGCAATAAAAAGTCGCGTTAGAGTAACCGTTATTCCTAATAAAAATAGTTATAAACAAACCATATGTATTATTATATTGGACGATAGACAAAATTCGTGTCCCTTCCCCCTCATATTAGAGTTTCCATATTATAAGTATCAGACGACGACGAAGTGTTTTTTACGGCGAGTTTCAACATTAAAGGTACAATGATCAATCCCAAAATTGTATGGTTTTTAAATGTTTTTTAATGACCGGCATTTAACGTTATTGCTTTATTTTATTTGAGACTTTACGTAAGTTATAATTATAAATACTGTTTAATTCATTAAAATGCGTCTATCATTTGTTTTCGTTCAATTGTATAAAATGTAACTATCCTGTTATAAGGGATCCGGTTATTAGACCGGTTATGGTATAAATAAATAAAATAGTTTATGCATATAAACTGTCGATAGATTTTGCGTGTTGAAAAATAAGATCGAAAGTACGTTTATCTTATGGAAAAATCGAAAAGTAAATATATAACAATTACTATTTGTATTTATTCCCAATTAAAGATTATATTTTCTGTATTTCATCGTTGAATAATAAAAAAAAAGACGAGAAATTCTTCGAACACGATCATTTCTATTTTCGTCCTAGAAAAAAGAAGAAACGTGGCTCGAAACAATAATACTCGTTAAAGTTCATACGTAAGATTGATGACGCGTTTTTATAAATTAAAAAAAAAAAATATGAATGCATAATTAGAAACTCTTTCTCTTCCTCTCTCTCTCTTTCTTTCTTTTTCAAAAAAAAAGAAAAGAAAAAAACAAAGGATTTACAAAATATTCGAATATATGTAAATATATAATGTTTTATCGCGATGCGCGAGGATTATTGGACGAGGAGAAGGAGGAGGAGGGTCCAATTAGGTGGAGGGAGAACCAATAACCAATCAGAGGTCACCGTTGGACACTGCGATTGGTGATACGTTAGCTTGATTCGTACTGCTCGTCGCCCATTTGTTCTTGTGTGGATCTACGCCAAAACCTTCATCATAATTGCCTCGCGTTATGAAAAGTTGTTTGAAGTGTGGGATGCAGTATAGTTTACCGTTGTTTAACGTAAATGTGTCCATCCTGTATAAACAAATAATTAAATAAATCAATAAGGTAAATGTAACATTAATCTTATATATATAACGCTTTTCATTAAATGTGAATAAATATTTATAAAAAAAATTATATGCAATATATATTTAGTAAAAAATATTATTCAATATAAAACTGGGATATAATAATTATTAATAAATATACCTTAAAACGCAATTGCATTGAAGACACCGGAAGCACTGTTTGTGAAAAATTTTGTTATTTGTTTCGACCTTCTCAAGTGGATATACCTTCTTCTCGCAACTCTCGCATACGTCTGTGCAACTTGCTTGTATTTCCTATCGTTGTTGTCGTTGTCGTCGTCGTCATCATTGTTTTTGGTAATTTTTGTTTTGTTTTGGGGGTGGGTTTCGTATTATCGTAGAGAAAAATAAATAGAAAGGAAAAAAGAAACATAAAAGATTAAAAAAAAACACACGAAATTCCGTTCTGGATGATATCTTAACTTTTTAGAAAAAGAAAAAAACCAAAAAAATATTTCATCATTCGATGGGTCTCGAGATTTTGTCGCGACGTTGTATTTTCCGCAATAAAGTTTACAGTGTTTTACAATATTATTATTGTTATTATTATTAAAGAATACGTTATCATGGTACAGTAGATATCTTTTATTTAAATGGAAAAAGAATAAAGTTTCAGAGTTTTGACGGATTGGCCCTAAAATTAAGATTCGTTTGAGAGATTTTTCTTTTTTTTTTATTTTAATTTTTATATATATATATATATAGGATATCTCTTTTTATTTATCAATAGTGATATTATTATATAATAATAAATGTTATACATGAAAAGAACAAAGATATTACACGTCGTCGTTAAAAATTATATTACGATTTGTTACGATGATACAACGTTACAACAGAGAAAAAAAAGAGAGAAAAATATAACGCAGTTTTATAATAAATCCCATAAGTAAAAATTATCACTATCGATATTATAGTACGAAATAAAATAATACAAAATAAAAATAAAAAAAAGAAATAAAAGAAAAGAAAATAATTAAAATATTCTTAATACAAATAAATATTGTCGATCAACGCAATTCAATTCTCTACCAATCGATATCAACAAATTTTTTTCTCTCTCTCTCTCTCTCACGCACACACACACTCTCTCACTTTCTTTCTCTCTCTCTCTCTCTCTTTTCTTATTGGTTTATTTATCTCGTAAATACGATCGTGTTATACCTTCGCTCATATATTAAACTCTTTTCCTACGTACATAGACACCTGTTAAATAACGCACGTATATAAATATGTACGTTATATTATGTGTATTATTTTTTATACATATACAGGGTGAAAGGAAAAAAAAAATAGCCTAGGCGTTTTTCCAAAAGTTTTCCTTTTTTTTTTTTTTCAAGTGATTTTAAACAAGATCGATTATTATTTTTCCCGAAATACCTTTCCAGCCTAATTATTGTATATTTGTCTTTTTTTTTCTTTTTTTCAAATTATTAAATTGCAAATTTAACAAATTTAAAATTGTTAAAATCACTTAGAAACTTTTGGTCCAGAGTCAACAAATTTTCTGTATAGAAGTAATACGCGATGTGTCACGGATAGAAAATATATATTTTCCCATTACAAGATTTCTATAAAATTATTGCACGGAAAAATAGATTCATCGGGAAGAATAGAATAATAATAATAATAATAATGATGATGATGATGATGATGATGATGATGATAATAAAATAAGAAAAAAAAAGAAGAATAATTATTAAAAAGCACAAATCTATTATTCTCAAAGATGTGGTAAACTAACAAAAAAAAAAACCAATGAGATTTTTTTTTTTCATCGCGAATAAAAGTCAAATTTTTCTCTCTTGTTAATCCTCGAATTCGATGTATATAAAATTAGGACGAATAAACAATTGTATTGTAGTGTTACACAGTTATCGCATAATGTATAAGTATATTTTTGCAAGTAATAAATTACTTGACAATATTATTCTTTTTTCTAAAANTCTCTCTCTCTCTCTCTTTTCTTATTGGTTTATTTATCTCGTAAATACGATCGTGTTATACCTTCGCTCATATATTAAACTCTTTTCCTACGTACATAGACACCTGTTAAATAACGCACGTATATAAATATGTACGTTATATTATGTGTATTATTTTTTATACATATACAGGGTGAAAGGAAAAAAAAAATAGCCTAGGCGTTTTTCCAAAAGTTTTCCTTTTTTTTTTTTTTCAAGTGATTTTAAACAAGATCGATTATTATTTTTCCCGAAATACCTTTCCAGCCTAATTATTGTATATTTGTCTTTTTTTTTCTTTTTTTCAAATTATTAAATTGCAAATTTAACAAATTTAAAATTGTTAAAATCACTTAGAAACTTTTGGTCCAGAGTCAACAAATTTTCTGTATAGAAGTAATACGCGATGTGTCACGGATAGAAAATATATATTTTCCCATTACAAGATTTCTATAAAATTATTGCACGGAAAAATAGATTCATCGGGAAGAATAGAATAATAATAATAATAATAATGATGATGATGATGATGATGATGATGATGATAATAAAATAAGAAAAAAAAAGAAGAATAATTATTAAAAAGCACAAATCTATTATTCTCAAAGATGTGGTAAACTAACAAAAAAAAAAACCAATGAGATTTTTTTTTTTCATCGCGAATAAAAGTCAAATTTTTCTCTCTTGTTAATCCTCGAATTCGATGTATATAAAATTAGGACGAATAAACAATTGTATTGTAGTGTTACACAGTTATCGCATAATGTATAAGTATATTTTTGCAAGTAATAATATCCCGCTTACATTTTGGCTTTTTTCTAAAAAAAAAAAAAAAAAAAAAAAAAACAAGAAAAACCAAGAAGAAATATAGCAAAAAGTAAAGAAGAGAAAAGCACGGTTTTATTCAAAAATCGATGATAATATATCGTAGCGCAATAATTTGTCGATAAGAATTTTTGTTTTATGTATAATGTATATAGAATATAATATATATAACGTATAAACTCAAAAGGTGTGGCTCATTGTCAGATAGCTTAAATAACGACTTATACAACGTGCTACATATTTTTTTTCAAAGTTAAGAATATAATAAATATATATATTTATATATATATATTTATATAATGCATATGTATGTATATGTGTGTGTGTGTATGCGTGTATATGTACGTGTCCACATTTTCTACGATCACGAAGGAATTATTAGTGTGTTATATTTATATTAATGATGAATTAATTAATTATCATATAGATATATTATACATACATACGTTTATTACCTGCGATCATTTTCGATCCCAATGTGCTTTTTCTTCTTCTTTTCTTTCTCTTTCATTCATTTTTTTTTTGTTTTGTTTTGTTTTTTTTTTTTGATATTTTTTTCATTTTCTTCTCTAAAAACTATGCATAAATCGTCACTCTCTTTCTACCTTTATTACATGCACACACTTATTTTATCTTTTTCCGTGCGTGTGCCATGTGTCTGTGTGTTTGTGTGTATGTATGTATGCGCGTTTTAATGCAAATGTAATTTGTTTCTTTTAATAATGTGTGTTACACCGAACGTTCCTTAATTTTCTAATATTCCTTATACATAATGTGTAAATAGTTGTTGATAGAGAACGTTCGAGAAAAAAAGCGCCAAATTTGAATTCAGGAAGAACGATTGTATCTTGCGTTTTTTTTCCCCCCATCCCTATTTCTTTTTCTGCAAGGGGGAAGGAATTATTATTTGTTTTTTTTTTCTTAATTCAAACGCCATTAGTCGAACGTTCTCCGGATCATTTTATCAATATCCTTCGAAATTACTCTTTGCACTATGTGACCTATAAAAAATATAAAAAGTGCATTTGACGCGAAGTTAGGTTGCCATTCTTTTTCGTTTCTTTTTCTTTTTCTCTCTCTCTCTTTTTTTTTTTCCTTTTTTTTTTGTTTTGTTTTCTTTTCTTTTTTTGAGAAAAAAACTTCGTCTCTCCCATCCTTTCTTTCTCTCTTTCTCTCTCTTTCTTTCTTTCTTTATTTATTTATTTATTTATTTCGCTCGAATCGATGCGAGTTAAAGTACAGCGAGCAGAATACGTATATTTTATATATATCATGTGCGTGTATATATCTTTTTCTCTCTCTGTTTCTCTCTCTCTTTCTCTTTCTCTTTCTTTTTTCTACATATTAGAATGCTTGATTCGTTGATTGGACATTCTCATAGGCCGACATAGAATTAAATTAGGATAATCTTAATTAAAAAAGAAATTTTTTTAATAAACGTATTTCTCGTAAAACTTATTTTACTCGACGCGAACTCGAATTTAAGAAATTATGGAAAGAAAAGTAAAAGAAGAAGAAGAAAAAAAAAAAAAAAAAAAAAAAGAAAAAAAGAATGTATTCTCTTGTTTTTTTTTTCTTTTTTTTTTTTTTCTTTTTTTATTCCCCTTAAATCGTAAACGTTCATTTACGTAGTATATAAATTATCGTTATAGTCGTCGTTATTATTGATTTAATGACGAGATACGTCATTTTATCAGTCCATTCAAAGAATTAAGGAAGAGCTCTCGCTTATATTATTTATATAATATAATATTTAAACGACGAAAAATATAACGCTTTTTGAGAGAGAATATTTATCGACTGGCACGAATACGACAATGCTTATTATGCATGTAGTATATATATATATATATATATATATATATATATATATGTATATGTATAATTATATTTATTTGACGTGTATATATATCAAAGCTACGATTTTTCTCTTCGCTACGAAAAAAGCTTTTTATGTGTAAAACTTTCGAATTTCTTGTTTTAAAAGCATTTCAAAAAGCCCGCGAATTTTAATCTCTAAATTCTGTGTCTCTCTCTCTCTCTTTCTCTCTCTCTCTCTCTCTCTCTTTTTCTTTTTCTCTTTATCGTTTCGTTAACTTTCTTTTTTTTTAATTTTTTAACGTAGCTGTGGAACATCAAACTCACAATTTCTTTTGAAAGAAAGTTGTTATAATAATAATAATAATAATTATTATTATTTGGATTTTTCTTTTGTACGGCGTATTTATTAATTTGCACTTATTGGCACTTTTTTTTTTTTGTTCAGTTCGGAGAAAAGAAAATGTAAAGATGACTAATGAGAATCGAGTGAACAAATGGGAGGATTTCGAAAAATTTCCTATAAAAATTCATGGCAGTCTTATATTGTTTCTGTTGTTTCCTATTTTTTTTTTTTTTTTAGTTTAAATATAATTTCTACATTTGGCACTTCTTGTTTAAAAATTTGTTTAACTCTAAATAGATTGATTTTTTTTACGTATTTCTAAGTAATCTTCTTTATATTCTTGACTAGGTATTTCTTTTTAATTTATAATTATATATTACTAATAAAAATATATAAAGAAAAAAATTATACGCGATAATTTTGTGTTATATATATAATTATATATGTATGTATTTATATCTGTGTGTGAAACGAAAAAATAATACAACAAATAAAGAAAGAAAGAACTATTGTACGAGTGTCCGTTAAATTTTGGATTAAAATTTTTGTTGTTTTTCTAATCCTCACACATTGCCACTGGTCTCCCATGTTAGTCCGATAACAATAATATTGATAATATTTCTAATATAATATTAATATTAATATTAATAATAATAATAATAATAGTAATAATAATATATATATATGTATATATAGATATATAATAATAATAATAACGATGTAGTTTTTAAGACGTATTATAATGTACAAGATTTGTGCGATTAAAGAAATTGGTTTACACAGTTGATCAAAAATTAAAATAAATTCGACGAGAAAGCTTCGTGGAACGATAATTTTTTTTTCTTTTTTTTCTTTTTTTTTTTTAAATTATTTTTTCGTTGACGTTCACAAGAATCATACGCCGAGCGTTCGATATGTTTTTCAATGCACCTTTCGGTTTATCTTCGTAAAAATTGAAGAGACAAATTCATAAAAAAAAATACATTTTCTTTTTAATCCTAAAAATATCCAATTTAAAAAAAAAAGAAATATATATATATTATCATTTATAAACGATATCGATAGGAAGTAATAATTAGTCACAATTTGATTTTCTCAAGCGATTAAATCTCACGCACGCGTTTTTCTTTTCTATTTTTTTTTCTTTTTTTTATTTCCTTTCTCCAAATTGCAATCCAAAATTATATAAGTCCTTCCCTTTTATTTTAATTCATCCGTTTCTACATTTTCTTTTCTTTTTTTCTTTTATCTCGATGTTACTCTTTACAACGACGTATTCGATCTATCATATTATTTTTTTTTCATTTTTCTTTCCTTTTTTTTTTTCTTTTAAAAATTTTCTTTTTCCCGTTCTCGTACGCAATTATTTAAACGCTAAGATTATTTTATTTTACTCGACTAATGTGTTTAAAGATATTATATATAATAACACGTTCTCGATATAGGCGAAGAAAAATAAAAGAAATTTCAAAATTTTAAATGAGAAAAAAAAAAAAAGAAAAAGAGAGAAATGGTAGAATTGAAAAAAAAGAAACGAAATGTTTTTTTTTCTTATTTTCTTTTGCGTTGGGTTACGTGGAATTTTTTGTTTTGTTCTTTGGCTTGAATATTTCTTGTTTTTTTTTTTTAAATAAATTTTTGTTAATAATTTACGATCGCGTCAACGATTTTCATTCGTATCTCTCTCTCTCTCTCTCTCTCTCTCTCTTCACTTTTTTTCTTAATTTGATTTTCGTTTTGTTTTTCTTTCATAAATCATCTTCTTCCGTTGTTTTATTTTTTCACACGGTTGGGTGTCGCAGGGCTTCGTGTAACTTCTCGTTTTACTGCACGGCCGTTCGAGAAAAAAGAAGTAATAGACTCGATAAGAGTACGATTCATCTCGCGTAATTGTTATAAATATTTAAACAAATACACAAAAATAAATAAAAATAATAATCCTTTGAGTTGTCTATGTTCGGCATAAACTATCAGTTTGAACTAGACGCGTATGATAATTAAAACTGTGTGTGAATATTAATTGTAAGATAAAATATTAAAACAATTGATTTTGATTTATTAAATCTAAACAAGTATATATAGTCAGGAATTATTTTTATAATTTTATGTTGCACCGTAAGCATTCTTTTGCTCGAGTAAATTTTCAAATTTACGATCTACTTCTTTTTATTTTATTCCATCATTCTTTCCTAAAAGTATTTGAAATTGCTCAACATTTATACATATATATATATCATTTAATATTTTGAAACAATAAATAAGAAATTGATTTACATAAATAAATGATAATTAATTTTCTCGTTATCAACGAATATACTCGTGTTATTCGTAGAGTTTAAATATTCGAAAATAATTTTTCTTTTTTTTTTTTCCATTATTAATTTGACGTAAAAATATTACGATAATAATTTAATTGGGTCTTGTATAATATATATTTAATGAAGAAAGTTTATACTACGTCGTCCATAGAGTACGCTTCAACCGAGACTAATTAATATTAACTCAAAGGATTATTATTATTATTATTATTATTATTATATATATTTTGTGTTTTCGTTTTTTTTTGCGGAATCGTGCGTGTTCCGAAGTATAGTGAATCGCATAAGCAGCAGGTGTGCGATATTGGTCAAGAACAGGGGATGATTATTACAGTCACGTTAATTCATTCCATCATCATTCCAAAAGAAAAACAGAAAAAATACGTTGTTGAGAGGGTCCTTCTTGTTGGTCGTCACATTTTTTCCTGATCATTGTTTTCAATGATGACCCCTCCTCCTTTTTTTTATTTAGAAATTATTTACGATGTTCATCGATCGACAAAGAAATTAAAATCAACTTATCTTTTTTACTGTTGTTCAATTTTGTTAATTTTGTTTCTTTTTATTAATTATTAATTTAATCCTTTATTCTTTCATTTTTTTTTTTTTTCTATAATATCACACAAATAATTGTCAAGAAATATATTTCATTCTATTTCGATCGATGACAACCGTTCAAACTGTGAGATCACACAAAATCATGCTTGCTAGCTAAATATTTAATATTGTTTTGATATATATGTAAATATATTTTTAAATATATATATATATATATAAAAGGCAACATATGTCATGACAATCGTTAGAATATAAAGACAGTATAAGATAGAAATGAAATAAAATAAAATCAAATTAATATATCGAATAAAAATATATATGTGTGAAAAAAGAGGAGAATAGGAAAAACGCAAAGCTTGCTATACGAGTAAAAAAAAAAAAAGAATTCAAATGCATTGTTTAATTCACACGACTACGTTTCTCTAATTAAAGCCAAAATAAAAGAATCAAATCAAATAAAATAAAAAAAGAATTTCACATGAGCGTGCATTTTTATCATATTTCGAGAAACTACTCGCCGTTTATAATTTCTCACATGAATCTAAAATATATTTAGTATCAAATTATTATAGGATGCGAGAAAGAAAAGCTGGCGAGTAATTTCTCAAATAATTGACGACTACAAAAATTCTTTTTTCTTTTTTTAGTTATTTCATAACTCTATAATATTGTCATGTCAAAATTATTAAAACTTAACATAAAAAAAAAGAGAGAAGGTGGAGGAAGATAAGAATACAGATAGAGAGAGAAATTTATTTATTATATAAATAAATTTATATTCGTTTATATTGATTTGTAAAAATAAAAACTTAATGCAAATATATTTTTTCATATATATATTATTGTTACCTAACTTTCTCTTTTTCTCTCTCTCTTTCTCTCTCTTTCTGTCTGTGTTTCTTTGTAAGTTTATAATAAATAAAAATATCACAAAAGATAATGGCACACACACACGCAAATTAGGCTATCTTTTTTTTTTTTTTTTTTATCATCATTCGCTGTAAAATAAGATCGTAATTTTTGTTTCCATTCTCAGTTATATTTGTGCAAAGAGATACTAATTGTCTACGTATTATATATAAAAAACGTCACATTGCATATATATATATATATATATATATATTGTAAATAAAATCATTTTTGCGGGCCAAACAGTCAAAATTTATCTCTCGTTGGGTTTACAAAAAAAAAAGAAAAATCAAAAATATTGCAGAAAAATAAGATATTTCGTTAAAAAAGATAATTGCTACGTCAAAACAAAGATATAGGTCTAAGTTTGTAATATAATAGAACACGATTTATGATTACAGGAATAAAACGGGGGAAAACGTGCATTTGGAAAACACACGAGAAGATATATGGATAATAAATTAATTAAGCGGATACAACATCGAACTTCGAAACACACCATGCATATATAAGATCATTTTTTAATATTATTATCATAATATTAACACATTACCACATTATAATTATATTTATCAATAAATGTAAGAATAATAATTATGAAAAAGATTTGAATTTAAAAAAAAAAAAAGAAAAAAAAATGATTGACAACGATCAATTATGACTGAATAAGAATAAAAAAAAATAAAAACAAATGAAATTTTAAAAAATGTACAAATATTTCAATTTTCGTTGTCATATATAATATTTTGTTATATATATATTGTATAATAATTAATAATAAAAAGAAAGAAGAAAAAATAAAAAAATAAAAAAGAAAAAAAGGAGAATAAAAACGAAGAAGAGAATTTGTTAAAATGTACTCACCACAAATCGATTAACTTTAATTTTTGGCGCACGTGGAGACTCATTGGTCTGTGATCCGAGTGACTCAAAACGAGCTCTGAGACTGCTCGCAGATTCTATGCTTGATTGATCGCCCGTACTTTGAGCAATTTCCATTTCGGCGATGTTATGATTACTCGGTTTACCATCCGTCTCTTCCCAGTGTTCGAATTTCGCGCGCAATGTTTTGGCGCGCGCGGCATTTTGTGCCTGTTTTAAAAATTCATCTTCAACCTGTACAAAACCGAAATAATCGAATTGTTAATTTTATTTTTTTCTTTCCTAAAGATTATCATTAATTTAATATTTGTTTGAACTTGACAAATTTCACATTTTAATTTATTTTCTATTGATAATATCAATTTTTTTTGTTACACACTGTATAATTATACATATATAAGGTAGATATATAATTAAATATAAATAATAATATATTATTTATAATATATTAAATAAAATTATATATACATATATAAAATTCAAAATATATAATATGTATTCAATATTTGTTATATATAACATATTTTATATTATAATATAGAAAATGTAATATAACAAAAGAAAAAAAATTGCAACTGACCTTATCGGAGGCTCTGACATAATTCGGATCTCTTTCTTCGGCGCTTTCGTCAGCTTCGGATTCCTCACCTTCCTCTTCTTCTTCTTCCTCGGAATCAGAGGCGGTTTGTTTCGCAAACTTGTCCTCAGGTGGTGGCGTGAAACGTTTCAAAGGTTTCGGGCCCTCCGGCAATTCCTCTTTGCACGCATTCTCTTCCATCTGCCGGAAGATTGAGAGCATCTTTCTCGCTGTGTCTGTGTGTACTACTTCGTCTACCCTATCATCGGCCCTTACAACATCAGGATCACGATAGATTTCACGCTCCGGCGAATCCATCTGCGAATACGATTACGAAATATTTATTATATAATTTTTTTCCCCTTTTTTTTTTCTATCGTTTCTCTCTTTTTTTTTTTTTTTTTTTGAAGTTATACTTCTTTTTTGCGCGTTTTGAAAAGTGAAGTTAGATGCGATCGAAAAATCAACACCACGAAGTTGTCGATATTTAGGATGCGCGCGCAAATTGAAGTTATTTTTGAGGTTATATTCGTTTTGGTACGATAAAGAAGTATAACTTCTTACAGTTATTTTTTTTTTTTTTTTTTCAATTTTTATACTCATCGATTTGACGAGAATCGGATATTATATTTATTTTTTTATTATGTTTTATTTTATTATACAAAAAGCGGTATTATTCAATACGCATACGTAAAAAGAACATCAAAATGTTTGTATTCACAAATAATTATTAACGTTAAATGTTAGAGAATATGTTGTTATTATACAATTTTGTTTCATTCGAAATTAGAGAATTGTTTTGTATTATATTATATTGTATATATCTTAATAGAGTCATCCTTGGATTTTAACGAGACCTTCATTTCTTACCCCAGTTTTTATCAATTTTTCTTATGCATTATATCATATAAAAATGAATGAAGTTAGAAAAAAAGTAATTATGAATTTTTGAATAAATCTTCAATTATACATTGATTTTTTCATTACTTTCTTTTTTCTTTATTAATCTAGGTATCCTAAAAAAAGACGCATTATTTTAAAAATCAAAGTTCAACAAACGAATTTGAACTTTCATATTATTTGTTTTTCTTATATAACGAAAAAGAAAAAGAAAAAAATAAATAAATAAAATGTAACGTTATAATTTACATAAAACCGTTAACGATAATGTCGTGAAAAGATAAGCCAATATGGTCAAAGAAATATTTCGAACGAGAACGTCTTTATCGAACGCGGATGATAATTTCGAAGGTAACGAAGAAAAAAAAAAGAAAAAAGAGAGGGAAAAGCAGAGTGACGTTTTCAGGTAACCAGCGTTGAAACAGCACCACTACCTCTACCATCATCACCATCACACACTCGAAACTTCAAAATATTCTTTTTCTTTTCTTTTTATTACCGTGAAGAGGAGGAGGAGGAGGAGGAGGAGGAGGAGAAGGAAGAGGAGGAGGATTTCGAGGTTAGGATGTGACTCAGCGCGAAAGTGCCCTTTTTTTTTACATTCTCCTCAATCGAGTTTGCCTGCCTGCTGGCTCGGTTGGAAAGAAGAATTTATGCTATGCTCGCAATTCATTCTATTGGTCGAGAAGTTCTTTGAATTATATTTGAATAAGAAATTTATTATTATTATTATTATTATCATTATTATTGTGATTATTATTGTTTGAGAATTTTTATTTCGTTGGGTTTCTTTTTCTTTTTCTTTTTTTTTTACCAAGTTTAATGTCGTAATATATAAGTGTCAAGTAGTTCATATTGTCCGTATTTACTTACTAATTATTATTATTAACATCTACAAAATGATGGTGTACCATTTTAGTCATTTATATTTGTGTTGCATCAACTTGTCCACTATTCGACAGATTTTTAGTAAATTAACCAGTTTACTTGTGGTGACCTCTTTAAAGAAAAAAAAAAAATAATAAAACTGTGTTGTTTCCTAAACAATGACGAGTATACTCGTCGTCAATCACAGCTAATTGATTAATGATATTATGTATAGTGTATCAGGGTATCACTATATATATATATATACGACATATGTTGTATTTTATCTTGTTATTATATGCGATATTGAATTTATTATAATTTATAGTTGTGTTAGTTAGTTTAATGTGTTCGTAAAATATATCTTGAGAATGTTATTTTCTAAGATAATTGCAAGCGTGTATCTCTCATAAGGTGTCCTGGATAAAGTCACGTTTGTGTGAATGGGGGAGAAATTATTATTTCTTTTCTGGTATATGTGTGTTTGTAATTCCGGATATTGTACCAGCGTATAGTCTAAATAGAAATTATTTTCACGTATTCGAATAATAATAGGAACAAAAATATTTGATAATGAACAATAATACGTATTTTTTTGTCCAAATTAATCCTCACTTTTGATTAAGTATTGGCGTGCCACTTTTTTTACTGACCAAACAAAATAAAAAACTCAAAATACAAAAATATGAAGAAAAATAAGTATTATTGCTAACACAGCTATTTATAAATATTACACGCAGTTTTTACCTCAATAAAGTTATACCACAAATTAAAAAACAAATGTATAATAATAAAAATCAAAAGAGAGAATTGGAATTAAAAAAAGAAAGATATGTTGCCATAAATTTGGGACTCTTTTAATTAGCTTTCTTTTAATAATTAAGACCAAAAAAAAAAAGAAAAAAGAAAAAAAAATATAATCCAACGAAAACTTTCCTTATTTTCTTTTAATACGTTTACTCATGCGTGGAAAAAAAAAAAAAAGCATATATCACGAAACCTATTTGCCCACACGTGTTCATATATATGTGTGTGTGAGAAAGAGAGAGAGAGAGAAAGAAAGAAAGAGGAAAATACTTTACGCTCGATGATTCGCAAAAGAATGCCTTTGAAACGTATAGCGAGCACGCAGAGAGATCGTTTTTGAAGAAGAAAGAAAGAGGACGACGAATGAACGAAACTAAACTAAACTAAACGAAACGAAACGAAATGAAACGAAATGAACGAACGAAACGAACAAACTGCGAGATAGTAGGTTCGATGTACGACGCACTCCCGGACTTCTCCCCATTATCATCACTTATGTCAATTCCTACGTGTCGCGACGTTTTCGTTTATACGTTGTATGCCATTGCCGTTTAGTTTCGTTTCATTTCGTTTCCAATTAACTCCGGCTGACGCTCGTCAGTTGGCTCGATTTAAGACGATTTAAGACCCATTACTTCCTTTCTTTTCTGTTCTTTTCTGTTCTTTTCTGTTCTGTTCTGTTCTGTTTTTTTTTTGCTTTCTTTATCTTTTTCTTATCATTATCAATTTATTACAAATACACGAAGTTAAATATACGAATCATTTGTAAAGGCAAAGAGGTTCTCTCGATTGATATTCATGTAAATTGAAATAAAATAAAAAATATAATGATATATAGAAAAAATAATGTATATTAGATTGTGTATTTGTTAATTAAATTGTTATTTCACGCTAGAGAAAAATATTATTCTTAATGAGAATCATTGATCTTTCGTTTCTTTTTTTTTGAAACTAATTTATATGTGATTTATTTTCTGTTGTCTTAATTGGTTTTATTATTATTATTATTATTATTATTATTATTATTACTATGATTTTTCTTGCTGTTCGACGTAATTAATAATTTATATTAAAGTATAAATCTTCTTTTTTTTTTCTTTTAAACGATAATTATTTAATATTTTTCGTTTCTCTTTGATATTAAAAATCAATATTACTTCGAGAGAAAGTGTAGATTGTATTTAAATTAATTTATACGTACTAAAAATAAATATGTTTCTTTTAAGATATATTAATTTTCGAAATAACTCTATTAAACTTTCTTACTTGTAAATAATAATTCCAAAGTTTTATTAATTTCTTCTTTTTTTTTTTATTTTTTACGACACTTTTGTTCAACAGAAAATATATTACCACTATCATAAATATTTTTAAAAAGTATTCGATCAGGTATTAAAAAAAAAAAATATATAATAAATTAATTCAAAATTATCTCACAAGATTATTATTCACGCCAGCTGATATAATAACGTGACTAAACGTCTTATTTTATCTTACATTTTTATAAATAAAAAACAACATAGAGATGAATAGTTTAATATGCAGATACGTAAACTTTCACTAATTGTAAATATTAAAAACGAGAGAGAGAAAGAAACTGAAGGATTTTCGCATGAAGGATTCACGCGATTCGCATAGTTTTATAATAATTTCACCATTATCAAGTACTCATTTAGGCTAGTATATATTATTAACTATACAAAGAGACAAGAAAAATACCACGATTAAAAAAAAAACAACAAAAAAAAGAGATCTATTGCAAACATAATTTACATATATATATATA
>NW_014569560.1:1278706-1296656 GCF_001313835.1 Polistes canadensis | reverse complement strand
AGAGAGAGAGAGAGAGAGAGAGAGAGAGAGAGAGAGAGAGAGAGAGAGAGAGAGAACAAAGAGATAAAGAGAATCTTTACGAATACGTACGATGATATATACCTTCTTTAAAAAATAATCTCCAATTCTATTCTCGTTTTTTCTTGCTTTTTAAGTTCCTTCTTCGAAAAAAAGAAGAATAATCAAAAAAAGAAAAAAAAGAAAAAAAAATCAAAAGCAAAGTAAAAAAAAGTAGAAGAAGAAGAAGAAGAACGAAACGGATTCACAGGATAAATATTCTTGTGGGGTCGATTCTGGTGTCGAACGACGGACGGTTGCTATGCTGGACGAACAAGAATGTAAGAGAAAGAAAGAGATAGAAAGAATGAGAGAAAGAATGAGGGAAAGAGAAAGAGGATGATGAGAAAGAGATAGAAAAGGACAGACTGACTGACTGACTGACAGACAGATACAGAAGAGAGAAAGAAAAAGGAAAAAAAAAAAGGGATAGATACGAACCAAGGCACAGTATTTTCCAAGCTTGTATGAGTTATTGAAAGAAAGCAAGAAAACAAGCAAGAAAGAAAAAGAAAAAGAAAAAGATAGAGATAGAGAAGAGATACAAAATAAGGTACAGTATTTTCCAAGTTCGTATGATTTATTTGAAAGAAAAAGATAGAGAAATAAATAGTGTACGTATAAGCAAGCAAGTATTCAGAGATTACATAGAAGTAAAATGAGTTAAAAAACAAAGTTTCTAGTGTGTATCCTGGTCGTTTAACCGGCAGCCGGATTTCTCGAGTCGAACAAACCGAACAAACGAATAAACGAACAGACCCATCAACTAACGAACGAACGGGAGGACGTAGGAATACTAACGGTAAAAGTATGCCTCTGGGCTGTTGTGATGTTTCTATCTTACTGCTGCTGCTGCTGCTGCTGCTGCTGCTGCTATGGTGTTGACCACTCGATGGGGGTTCAAGGACAGACGACGGTAGGAATCAAGTGGCACACCACACACCGTACGTGAGAGGAACTTCGCGTATTGCCTGCTCTTACCAGAGTGCGAGAGCTTTTATAAGCTTCGAGACGAAGTAGTCGTCCCCACGTCAAAAAGAAAGAAAGAAAGAGAGTAAGAGAGAGAGAGAGAGAGAGAGACAAAAAGAATGACGTAGACCACGATGACGAGGACGCTTCGTTTCGCCGTTATCGCGAGCCCGACACTGGTTACCCTGCGATTTCCACGCTTACAGTCTGCCGACTAGCTAGGCTTCAGGATACAATCGAAGGGGGTGGGGAAGAGAGGAAAGGGGTGGGGGATTGGTTAGTCGGTCGGTTGGTTGGTTGGTTGGTTGCTTGGTTGGTTCCTTGCTTGCTTGCTTTCTTTACTTGTGTCCAACAATTTTCTTTGAATTGTCCTCGGAGAAATCAAAGTATAAAATTGTATGAGAAATGTTTGCTATTGTTCACGCGTTAAAATAATTCGAATGTAGGGAAAGGTAATATAGGGGGTTATGGGTTTAAAAATTGATCGATTATGACGTGATCTTTTAATGTGCGATGATTCAAATATTAGAAATATTTTTAAATTAATAGAAAATATATTAATAATGCGTTGGAATGAAAGTGGGTCTTAAATGTTTAGGATAGTTAATAAATAGCAAAGAAATATTTTTAACGATGAGAATAAATATCAATTATATATAAATATTCTTTTTTTTTTTAATTTGAATTTGTTTGATTTACAGGTAAAAATACGACTTAGGATCATAATTATCCTTTTAGTCGTGCGATATTCACTTATAATATTTTTTTTTGGATTAGTTATTGTTTTTTAACCCCCCTCCCCACCGGTCACCCTGCCACCACTACTAGCACCTTTTTTGTTTACCGTAAAGCGCGAAATATGAAACGCATCGTAGCATCATCCTACCATATGAGACGGATGTCCGTCTGTTACCCCTTTCTCTCCCCCCTCCTTCTTTCTCTCTTTCTCCTCTCTCCCCCTACTCCTCCCCAGTACCTCTCTGCATGTCTGACTATCTTCCTTCCTTTCTATTTATTTTTATTTTTTCTTTTCTTAATGTCGAGCGTGCAAGCAAAACCAACTCCTTCTTTTTCTCACACTCTTTCTGTCCCGTATTTCTTTCTTTCTTTCTCTTACAATCATTGTCTGTTTTCTGCTGTGTTCTCTCTCTCTCTCTCTTTCTCTTTCTCTTTCTCTTTCTCTTTCTTTCTTTATCTGTCTTATTATTCACACAGTTGAAGAAAGAGTTTTGCAAGAGATTAACGACGTGGCCACAACCACCACCACTACCACCAACCACCACCACCACGACCATATTCTCCTTCCATTTTTTATTTCGTTTTCTTTCATCGTATTTTTCTTATTTTTTCTTTATTTTTTTCATGAGTTCAACACCAACTTGCCATTAAATTTTCTATCTCTGACTCTCTCTCTTTTCCTTTTCTTTTTATATTTTTATTTGATTTTCCTAGGGGTGTCGTTTTCGAGGAAGAGAGGAGGGAGGAAGGTAGAAGGGTGTGGTGTGGTGGGAGGTGGGTGGGAAGAGAGATAGTAAAAAAACTGACCTTAATTCGAAATACATTTTTAAGCGAGCTTGTTTCTTTGGAGTTAATGATACGGTGATTATGATGTATAACGAGAGGAAGAAGAAAAAAGAAAAAGAAAAAAAGAAAAAAGAAAAAGTGAATAAGAGAGTAAGATATGGACTAACGAACAAAAAGATTGAAAAGGGAGACATTCTGATTGGACGGAAAGAGAAAAGATGATAGATCTTATTTGTATATGTCCATTAGTAATATTAAGTAAAATATGACAGAAGAGAAATGAATTTGTTAGAGAGAAAGAGAGAGAGAAAAATATATTTTTAAACGAATCATAAACGGGAATGAATACAAGAAGAGTAAGAGAGAGAGAGAGAGAGAGATAAACAGAATTAATTAATAATGAAAAAGTATAAACAATAATTCATATAACGAATTATTTTAAATCGAATTTTAAATGCACGCTTGTATGCGAATTAAAAGAAAACATAAAATTTGTTACGAATAGAATAATAACGTAACTCTATATAAAAAAAAAGGAATTAATGTGTAATAATTTGAAAAATAATATAGTAATCTTATTATTTTTCTCAAACGTTCCTATATATATATATATATACTTCACGTTTATGCGATTTAAAATCATTACAAAAATTTCACGTTATGTGGAAAAAAAAAATAGAATTTCATGAATTAACAGATTTCATACTTTAACGTTAACATATATACATGAACGAGGGCATGATTTAATCGTTTAGGTATTCACGATAGCGAATCAATATAAAAGCCATTGTCTTGTCATCTTGTTCGATATAATTTTATATTTTTTTAAATTAATATTATGTATATATATATATATACGCAATATATATATATATGTTGCGTTTTAAAACGTTACTTTACTCTAGTTGATTCATTCGAAAGATATGCATTTCTTACTTTTTTTTTTTTTTTTCTTATTTTATTTTTTTCACTAATTATTTCAGGTGTGCCCATGACGTTGATTTTATCTTATCATCGTTGATATGTTTATTATTGTGTGAGAATAAGAAAAAAAAGAAAAGAAAGAAATTAGAAAGAGAAGAAAAAAAAAACATACATATATAATCGGGAATTCGAATTCGCGATAAAAAATATTCGACGAGACGTCAACGAGAAAAGAGTATTTAACTTTTCAACGATTCTCTTATCTCTCCCTCTCTCTCCCTCTCTCTCTCTCTCTCTCTCTCTCTCTCTCTCTCTCTCTCTCTCTCTCTCTNATCTCTCTCTCTCTCTCTCTCTCTCTCTCTCTCTCTCTCTCTCTCTCTCTCTCTCTCTCTCTCTCTCTCTTTCTCTATTCGCTTTCTTTTTTCAAGAATACATATATATATTCGAATGAAATCATTTTTTTTATAATCAGTATTCGTCATTCTCTCTCTCTCTCTCTTTCTCTCTCTCGATATCAGTAATAAAAAAAAAGAAAAAAAAAAAAAAAACAGACGATAATTCACGTCTTATTAAATACTATTTTTTATTTCTTAGAGTATATTTTAATCTTGATTAGTATCTATATTGTCATAATTTCTTCTAATATATTATTTTTAGAATGATAATCTAGAATCATATAATGTGATATTATAATAGTATACATATAATATTGTACAGAAAATCGATTATATGATAATCGATTATCCGAATGATCATTTATTCGTATGATAGAATTAGTCACATATGTTATGAATTGTATTTCAAGTTATTTATTTAACAATGTTTATCTAATGAGACACTTATCTCAACTATTTTAAATACTTGAGTATATAACTCCCCCCTTCCCCAGATAATTGTATTTTATTTTTGTTAAACGATTCCCTTTAAGATGAGGGAAAATTGCACGCCCTTTGCACCCCTCCCCCCTCATCAACCCTTTTGTAACATAGATATAGTTTTGTACTATAAATAATTAACACTTTACATTATTGTATTATACTATACCCATGTTGTGTAACGTTCTATAGTATTATATTATATAATATACAAAGATATATGTGTAGTTGTTGATTATATTAACACAATAACGAAGCGTGCGTGTTATGCGCGTTATTAATAAAATTTCCAATGTTAATTAAAAAAAAAAAAAAGTATTAGTCAAATAAAATTTAAAAAAGAAAAATAAAAACACGTCATGCACGATTCATCGAATTTCTTTGTAGAAGAAAAAGAAAATAAAAAACAAAATGGTATTATAAATCTTTTTTCTTCATAACATTCTCTCTCTCTCTCTCTCTCTCTCTCTTTCTTTCTCTCATTAAAACTCGTTATTTCAAACGAACGATTAAAATTAACAAAGCAAACGAGGACAAATGAATTATTATTATTATTATTATTATTATATGCGAGCTTGCACGTAGGAGAAATTTGGTTTGGTATTTTTTTGGTTTTCTCTCTTTTTTAAAAATTTGTTAATCAACACAACACCCAGCATATGTTTGCGAATGTTCGATATATATAAAAAATATATATATATATATGAACAATATGTGAGCATAAAAAAGAAAAGAGTAAAAAAAATGATAACACGTTTTCATCATACTCTGACACATTCTCTGATATTTTTGAATAATGGCGGACCTTGACTTGGCCATCACGTGGTGGTGTAATTCGAAATTGCTTCCGTTGTTTCTCTGGCTCCTTGTACGACTCGAAAAATTTGAACTTGTTCGAAATATCCGACGTCTCGACGTGAACCTCCTCGGTTGTGTCTGAACTTCTTATGACGTCGTCCGATACTTGACGAACCATAAACGCCTTTTCTCCAAAGGTGTTATTGTTATTTACGAGATATATATATACTTTTATTCATTTATCATTAGAATTTTCTATTATTTTTTTCCCCTGTGTTTTTATTTTTTCTTTTTTAAATTTAACTACATATCTAAAGATCTTCCTAAAGTTTTAAAGAGAAATGTGCTAAATCTCTTTCGTATATATATTTATTATAATAAAATTAATATTTTTTTATTTTGTTATGGGAATCAATTTTGTGTGAATTGAAAATTTGAATATTCATTATTTTTTTACTATTTTGTATTGTAATATTGTAATGTGATGAAATATATAATGCATAGTTGTGTATGCATTTAAAATATGTATAATATTGTATCTATATATTGTATGTAAATTTAATATCATTATTTTACTAATTAATTTAATATATATTTATAAATATATTTATATTCTATATATAATACATATTATATTAAATCACATTATAATAATATATCACAAAAATATATTGGTTATTTTTTTTTTGTATTTTTCTAGTTACCTAGTTACCTTTTTTAATTACCTAGTATAACATTGATAATAAAAAAAGCAGAGTCAGCACATTTTTCCGATTTATAATATAATACGTCGTTGAAAAAATAAAATAAAAATTAAAACAAATAGAATCAAATAATACGAAAACGTAACACAGAGAGAGAAAAGGAAAAAAGAAAAAGAAAAAAAGACAAAAACTTACGTCACGTGCACGTCTAGGTGTGTCAGCCGATGGTTTTGGATTAACCGGAGTTACAGGGCGTCCAGTTTTTGCTGCTGAAGCATCGAGTTCTAAGAAAAGTGATCGTGATTTTCGGCTGATACCTAAAAAAAACGAACGAAAGAAAATATTTTAATAATTATTATAACATATCGTAAAAATAAATGTTATATTATGTGTGAGATTAAATTCTTATAATTAAAATAAAATCAAATGAAATGAAATGAAATGAAATAAATTGAAACACCCACCCGCAGCGATGACCTCTTCATCGGCCTTCTCCGGTTTTGGTTTTGTGTTGTCAGTTTCATCGTCCGATGCTGCGATAGGTTCCCCTCTTTCGAATCTTTCTTTGATAGAACGAGCGTGGGTCGAATGTTGAATTTCTTCCGCGGCGTTTATCTTCGTTACCCGTTCACTTCCGGCAACCGCTTGCTGGTACATTTCCTTCATTTTACCTTGTTTGCCCTGAAACAATTAAATTTAATGGCGATGATATATTATTTTTCTCTCCCCCCCCCTTTTTTTTTAAGAATAATAATATAACCATTTTATTTTTCTTTGTGATATTTCTTTCTACGTAAAAATGTTTTACATACCGATTATTCGATAATATTTCTTTTTTTTTATTTTTAATGAAAACAAATTTTACTTTTATTCGTTTGTCTTTTGTTTTAATCGATAATCCCTCGTTTTTTAATATTTCAACAGTTTTGTCTACAATATATCTGCGTTTAATTGAAAGATATGTATATATATTTAATTAATAATTACCATAAAAAGTCTGGAACGTATTCCAGCAATTTCTTCCTTCCTAGCTTCACGTTGAACCTCGCGTCTTCCTTGTTGACTGGTACTTTCCCATCGATTTTTAATATCATCCATTTTGGAGAAACTTATCGGACGTTCGCGAGTAGTACGTTTCGCTTTCACGATTTCTGTATCAATCTCTGAAATAAAAGAAAAGAAGATGTATATATATATATATATTTCTTACTCTTTACGATAAATATATTCTTCCTAAATACAAACAAAAATTTTTATGGTTTTGTGATAGTTACGACGAGAAAAGAAATTGTTCTGCGTGATCATTAAAGTGATATAAAATTCACTTAACTATAATACGAATAATACATTTATATTTTTATATATATAATATTAGAATGAACCAAAAGTTCGTGAGAGTTTATTGTGTTATAAATTGCACAATGGATCAATTTTGTAAAATTTACATTGGAAATATTAATTAAAAAAACGCATAAACTTTTGATTAATCCCTAATACAATGAAACATGCTCATTGTCACACTCAAACACACCCTCTTCTCAATTCTTTCTCAATTCCAATTAAGTGAAGTATTATTATCAAGAATAAAATTAGCAATACATTCATCGTATCGTTTTTTCTTTTCGTTTTTTGTTAAATCAATTACTTCGCGAATAGAAAAAAAAACACAACCACCCATCTACCCACCCACCCGCAGACACACACACACATACTATATATATACTTATTCTAATTTTACTGAACAAACATTCGTTTTTTTCTTTTCGATAAACGATGATTTCTTAACGTTGGACGTCACAATAAGATAGAAAAAAAAAAATCTAAAAAAAATCGTATAAACACCTTCAATTTCTTCTGTAGCATCTTCCTCCTCGCTCTCGCTGGATTCTTCGTATGGTATTCCATTAAGAGATTCGTCCGCGACCCCGATGTCCATGCCTTTTGCTTGAAACCTGAACAAAGAAACGTACAAACTGGTTACAAAGAGTTTGCTCGGTGGCATGTTTCGTAGTAGCGGGCGAGTCATTAACTCGAAGTGACCGCTGCTAAAGCAGCGTTTCCCTCCCACCATCACAACCATCACCACCACCATCATCACCCACCCCCTCTCGATCGACCTCAACAAAATTGCTGATCTTAAGGTGATATGTAATACGATCAACTTCTTCTTATTCTTCTTCTTATTATTCCTTGTGTCAGATTGTTAGTTTCGTTATCATCGATAATTATAACACACGCGCGAAATTTTTTCATTCATTTAAATCTGACGTTTATTAATCGATGATAATAATTTGAATATTTTGTTAAAGACAAAAAATATAATTATAATCATTTAGGATGATTAATTTATATCGAAATAGTGTCCATAAATATTTATTGTATATAATAAACGGTGGTTATAATTATTACGAATAAATGAGAAATATTGTACGTAAGATTATAATTATTTTCTGTTAGACAAATATTATATTTAATAATTTGTTACTTTAAATAAAGTACATCCCTTTTCGGTAATTAACGTTCACGTGAATCACATATAAATAGATATTCTTTATTATTTTTTTCTTTTATTCGTACTTATTCGATCGCAATATCACATAATTACAATAACAACAACAACAATAACAAAGTTGATTCGTTTCAAGTTGCATGTAAGATGGCGAACGGAAGGTTGTAATAATGTTGGACGAGTAAACCAATCGTTTTTTAACGATCGGTGTGTTATTCGTAGAAATCATCGTCATTACAGAGAAAACGTCGGATCAATAAAATTACATACTCCTTTGATATCTGTCCTTTAAAAGCGTTGCCGTATCTGTGTCACGGTTCAACAAGATTACATATATATAAATATATATGTTACCGTTAAAGCCAGAAATCGATTTATAATTCAAAAAAGTATTCTACGCGTAGATGAAAGAGTGTACTTTAATTTAATATAAAAATCATTAAAATCCGTTTGTTAAAAGTATAAAAAATATTTACCAAAATTTTTCAAAGAAATTACAAAGATGCACAATTTACAGCATCGCATTCTCTGACATTTTCTGAACTTTACATGCTAAATTTATAACTCGATATGGTATTCTACGTGTAGACAAAAGAGTGTACTTTAATTTAATATAAGTTTTATTAAAATCTATTCACTTTTAGTATAAAAAATATATACCAAAACTTTTCAAAGAAATATCAAAGTTGTACAATTTATAGCATTGCACAATCTCTGATATTTTTTTGAAAATTTTCTGTACATTGACGGTAACATATATATACAGTATATATATCCTATACACAGTGTCTTACAATAAGTTAAATCAGATTACTTAAATATTTTCTTCATTTTGAATAATCGTATTAAAAGAAAAAAAAAAAAGAAAACTTCGATAGTAAAAATAGTTGTACTATTCATTTTAGGAAAGGGGGTGGAAGAAATCTAATAATAAAAATAATTAAATACAATATAATTGTTTTAACATGAACATAATACATTATTAAGAAAGTAACTCTAATAATAATTATTTAAACGTTTAGAGGAAAACATTTGTAATACAAATGAATCGATTTAATCGAGTTTCAAAGAAGAAAAGTTCTCTCACAAAAGCTAAGTAACTATATATATATATATATATACATACATACATAAAGGTGTGGCAAATGCTATTATGGAAACACGTAAGAGAGAAAAAAGGAAACAGATAGAGTGATAGGTTTATGTTGTTCAGAATGAGAAAGAGAAAGAAAAAGAAAGATAGAGATAATAAGAGAGAGGGGTGATTAGACATTAAAAAACATAATATCGATTTATTACTCACTTGGCAAGTTTGCTGAGAATACTCGGTGATCTTTTCACGGCTATCTGAGAGGGTGATTTTTCTATCTCGTTTGTATTTTCCGTACCAGCTTTTTCGAACACTTGGAAACGAGACTTTACGTTCAAACTTGACAACTCTTCCAATCCAAGATCCGGTTTGTCGGATGCTGAAAAATTTACAAGTAAAATATTACTTTTGTAATTCGTTGTATTCTTATTTTTTTTTGTTCTTTTTTTTTCTTCTTTAATAAATTTTAACATATCGAGATGGGCAAGTAGAGTTAATATTACAGTTATTATTGATACGTGTTTGTATATATATATATAATATTTGATTTTATTAATATTATTTGGAACAAGATATACCGTTGCAAATAAAAAATAAATGTGTTCGTTTTACTCCGTTGACCATCTCTCTTGTAATTTTCTTGTGACACATACACAACACTCTGATTATTATTTGAAAGCATTGAGAAAACGTTGATTAGAACCATTCGTGATTTTTCCGCCCACCGTTTAAAAACGGCTAACTTGCAATTACACTGAACGGTTAGTGAGTGAAATTCTATCCTTTATCATTCACCTAATGTTACTTATTTCATTTCTTTTATTATATATTTTATTTCTCATTTTATTTTATTTTAATTTAATTTGTTTCACGCAACATATTGTATGCACAAGCAAAATATAAAATTTTGTTCTTTGGCGAAAGCCAATATACGTTTATTTTCACTATGGACGAACATATGTTGTATATGTAGTTAAAAAAGTAAGGATTACAAGTAACATTTTTTTTTTTTAATTTAAAATAAGTGCACAACTACATTGCATTTGCAATACTCGGTTTGTATTTGTGCATGTTTCGAATTAAAAGAAAAAAAAAATAAATAATATTTCTTGAACACTATTCCTTTACTTTTTAGTCAGACAAATAAATCTAATTAAAATGAATCTCTAAGTTTATATATGTATAATACAACATTCGTATAAAAGTGTTGAGCGCGACAATTTTGTTTAATAATTTTATAAACAATAATAATAAAAATGTTCTATCAGTATTACTATATTGTTATGTACATATATGAATATATATTTCAAGGTTATTTATTATAGTTTAAAACTTACTCACATATAATTTATATGAAATATTGTTCTTTATATTCGATAGTATAACTTTATTGATTTACACTACACTAGTCAATAATTTTATTATAAAAAATTGTAATATTAATTTATTAAACAATATATATTATGATTCATAATACGATTATTATAGAAAATTGAATCGTTATATCGCAAAATAAGAACACGTAATGTTAGTTACAATAACTATTGACACTTACGAAGCAACTGTAACATTATCTATGTTCTTAGAAAGGTATTCTTTGTTTGTAAACCAGAGAGAGTAACGATTAATCACATAATCAATGTGATTTCGATTTATGTTTATCACCGAATCCGACGTAATATTATTGTAAATAAATTTAAAGAACGTTTAACGGAGATAAGTTTTGAACTGCGAAGAATAACCTTGAAATACCAATATGTATATTTAGGCCAATGGGATTCATGATGAAACGGGTTCCATTTTTAATCAAAGTAACATCAGTTGTTTTTTTTTTAAATTTTTCACAGTTGTAAAGCTCGTTTAACAATAGAACTATACTTAAGTAAAAAGGGTGACATAATTAATGAATTAAATAGCATTATTATAATTAAAAATGCTATACATGAATTTAAATATAATTGCTCGGACACACACTGATTTACAAATAATATATTCATAATTGCATATGCAAAAGTAAACGTATAGACTTCTGCAATAATTATTGTTAAATCGTGAAAATAATAAAGCGTCTTATCGAAAACAAAACGTAATATTGTTGCATTTGATCACTCATATATTTTTGACAAATAATTATTATATACTCAACAATTTTTCGCGCTAAACAAAAAAATAAATTATACGTTTAATTACGTTTGTGCAATTATTTACTCGTAAAAAGAATTATAAAATGAATTATTCGTTCGTCAACCACCTTAAAATGATTCTTAAATGATTCGATGACGAAAAATTAGTATATACGTGTACACACTACAGTGGGATTAGAAAACAAAATGTGGTTAAATATGTTAAACATAATAATATATAATAATAATAATTATAATATATAAATATTATTACAATTATATATAAATTGTTGACATAAAAATTTGTTAAGTGGGGTGTCTGGGTGGGGGTTTGGGAACGAGTTAGAAACGATTTTGCACATTTTGCTCACACTGTGTTCCACACACCGGACTTTACCTCTGACCACATCAGGCGGCAGCTCTTTAGGTTCGTTCTCACGTATGATCAGCTCCGGTTTTCGAGGTCGCACTACGAAGTTCACAAGACATCTCTTGGTCGCATTAACTATATCTCTTTCTTTCTTACAGCTTTTATCTTTTACCCATAAGTTACTACCCACCACTCTAACGTTCAACTCTCACTCTCATTCCCTATCAACCTTCCATATTCTCTTTTTTTTCCCACTTTCACAAAAATTTACAAAATTACTTTTACAACTTTAAGAAATTCTTTTACTCCTCTTTTCCTTTTTGTTTAAACCAAAAGAAAAAAGAAAAGGATAAAATAAATTACACATTGAGAGAAAAGATGAAGAAAAAAGATTAATAATTTAAATGAAATATAATGTAAAAATAAACGAGAGGTATTAATATAAAAGTATTCAATTATATTATTAATAATAATAATAATAATAATTGTAATAATAATGATGAATTATTTTATATTACAATGATGAAAGAAAAAAAAAATGTTTATTCTTTTTAACTTTTAAAAACCTATTGTAATATTTATTCAAATCTAGTTCAATTAATTGGTAAATAATTATAATTAATTGAATAAATCTAATATAAGATGTGTTTAAAGTTGTTAAATAAATCAAAGGTACATTGGTAAATTCACAAATTGATTTGCAATGTATCGGGCATATTGGAAATTATGAGAATAAAATTACGAATAAAAAAATATCAATTTTATTTATTTGAACTTATTGTCATAATTATCCTCACTGTATTCAAAATACGAATAAGAAAAAAAATAATAATAATAATAAAAATAATATTTGAAAGATAAAAGAATTGAACGGATTGACTTACCAGGTTGGTCAGACTCTTCGACCGGTTTAGGTTGGAAAAGTTCCTTGAAGTGGGGTTTACAGTAAAGAGTACTCTCATGGCTCTCATAATTGTCGACGTTAAGCTGCTTGCTGCACTGTACGCACCGGAAGCAATTCTTATGCCAGACCAGACCCTCGGCCTTTGTTTGTTCCATTTGGAACACGACCTTGTTGCAACTGCGGCAATTTTGGTTTGCCGCCTCGCCATTTTGGCCCACCTAAATTGAAATCGATCAAAATCATGGCGAGGTTGCTATCTTCTTCTTCTTTTTTTTTTTATTTTTTTATTTTACTTTAATTTCACACGAAATTTTATTCCATTTTTATATCGTCATTTGTATGATGCATTCATTTATATGTTGTATATATATATATGTGCATATAATATTTATGCATTAATATTTTATGATGTACTATGTTTTTGAAGTTATACTTCTTTTGGCGCGTTTTGAAAAGTGAAGTTAGATGCGACCGAAAAATCGATACCACGAAGTTGTCGATATTTATGATGCGCGGGCAAATTGAAATTATTTTTGAGGTTATGGAAGTACATAAGTATTTTTTTGTGTTTTATTTTAATCATTTTTTCGTATTTAATTATTACTCATGTTTATGCAAAATTAATATTGATATTTTTTTGCGTATATACATTTAAAGTAATATTAATAATTGAGAAGTGATTATTATTGTTACTTCTTTCAAATCTTTATATTTGAAATGATTATTTTTGTTATTGGCAATAAATCGTCTTATGCATATGACAGTTTGTAAAATTAATTTATTAATGCACGTCACACTTAAAACTCACGGCATTTAATTGTTGTTGCACTTTTCCTGCATCGACCGAACGCACGTGGAGGACCGTTTTTTTGCTCAGAGCGTCGAATTTGTTGAAACTCGATTTCTGTAAATATACGACATAATAAAATATAAACAAATTACACAATGGATTATTTAGAAAAATTGCCAATTGCGAATATCGAACATTCGTTCTTGTTCGAATGAACATATTTTCGTTCGTGGATAATGGTGTGTCCACTCCATAGAAATTAAATTTTTTTTATAAATATCGAATTAAATCGAACAGAACAAATGTAGAATAAAATTGTTGAAAAATGTAGAAGAAATTGTTGTTTTCATTAAACAATCTGTTCTATAATAATATTTAGCATAATTTCAATATAAAATTATGATTAACATTCACGATGATTTTGACGAAAACAATTTCTAACGATATATACATGGACCATCCTATATGTATATATATTATATTACAAACATTTATTAATTATATATCAATGAATAATAATTGAAATATACCTAATTTGTTTAAATGAGAATTCGTTCAAAAAATCTTCTCGAAATTAATTATATAACTTATCGAGATATGATTTACGTGAACGAACTTGAATATATTTTCTACGAATCGTTTGATACTATGAAAAAAAAAACGATACAATTTCAAATAATGTAAATATAGATATAATATAATAATTGATGGAAAAAATTTATCAAACACGTTACAAACATGTATAGATAAAAATTTACGATTAGGATGAGAAGAAGATACATATACGAGATATATAATAATTTATCATACATGAGATATACGTATACACAACATTTAGAGTATATAATAATATAATATAATATATATGTGTATGTATATAATTGATTAATATTTTTTATTAACATAAATTTATTTCCTGTCAATCCAATATATAAATTACGAGCGTCCTTGACGTAGTATAAAAATTTCTCTTTTTTCATTTTTCGAATTACTATTATATAACTGTGTGTGTGTCATTATTACCAACCCATATATATTATATACATATACANATAACTGTGTGTGTGTCATTATTACCAACCCATATATATTATATACATATACATATATATATACTTTTTTTTTTTATTTCTTTAAGTAGATGATAATGACGATGAAAGCCTCTGTCTTTTGATATTTTCAAAATTAGCATAAAGCGAGATAATATATTACTTTTTGTAATAATAATAAAGCTGTTAGGTTAATCTTACAATTAGAAATAAATTGAGAAGGAAGAAAAAAAGCCAAAAAAAAGAAAAAAAAGAAACAAAAAAGAAAGTAATTCGCAAATGAATCGTCAGGCTTCTTACCTCAAACCTCGGCCTCCCAAGAACTCGATCCTTCTTTTTACCCTCGCTTGTTAGGTTTGCCAAACTACAGTAGGAAGCCCTCTGTTCGGAGGTAGATTTTCGTAATTTTTCGGTTAGGATTTCATGCACCGTTGCCAGAGAGAGAGAGAGAGAGAGAGAGAAAGAGAGAGAGAGTGTGTGTAGGGTAGTCATCGAACAAAAAGAAAGAAACAACACACGGTCTCCTGGTTAGTTGCGTGGTCAATATTTTTTGTTTGTTTGTAAAAACAAGCGCATTTTACCTTGATACTCGGATCTGAAGGTGCAGTGATCGGTTCTCATTTATTCTTATTTATTATTAATTGTTAATTCATTAGTAATCTTTTTATTTTTTTTTTCATTACCTGATAAATGTCAGTAGTTTGTTTTATGTGTTTTTTTTTCGGTCCACTTTAATGTATAAAGATAGAATATTATTATTGATAATGTTTAATAAAATAATTTGCCAATTGGAAATTAACTTTCCATATTTCCAAGGATGGTGTAACTATCTTTTTGTATTTTATTTTTTGTAAATGTTTATAATGAAAATGAAAATATTAACTTATTATATTTGAAAATTTGGCCCAATAAAAACAAAAAGATGAGAATTGTTTAATATTTTATATGTAATATATCTATAAATAAATAATTATGAATTAACTTAATTCAAATAATTATTTATTTGTTTTGTTTATACCTTATCAAAAATATATTTTATAAAAAATAAAAACGTAGTAATGTAAGATGTTTTCTCAATGGTTAATATTTTCGATGGGAAATATTTTTAGGGTGATGGCAAAAGGGGAAAACAAGATTAAAGCAAGCCTTTCGGACTTATCCCATGGCAATAAAGTTACGACATCGAGTTATGGGTTTCTTTTTTAGAATGGGTGAGGATTATTTGACCGAGCGCTGCACCAACAGGGATAAAAAAAAATAATAAAAAAAAAAAAAGAAACGTATAAAAGAAGAAAGAGAAAACGACGACGCGTTGAGAAGATGAACACAAAATTATTTTATCAATTTGATGAGATATAAATTTCTAAAAGGACACGACATGACTTGCAATAATTATTTTTAAGAAAAAAAAAAAAAAAGAAAAAAAAAACTATCTATCTGTAATACGTTACGCGTTAAGAAACAAAAATCACATAAAATATATAATAAAAATACGACAACGACTCACACAATCCATCGGAGAATAATTTTGAATCATTTCAAGTACTCTACTCAATGTTATTAATACTAATTAGTAAAAATACATTGTATATGTGTGTGTGTGTATGTGTCCACGTGCGTGCGTGCGTGCATGAAAGGATACAAATTTTAAAATTTTATTACAATTTTAAATATACCATCTCGTAACAATAAGTATATTATACATAAATAAAAAAAAAAAAATGAGAATGATAGATACAAAACGAGAAATAAGAAAGAAAAAAATACGACACGAAGAGAAAGAGAAAATAAAAAATGAATTTTAACTAAAGTGTACGAAGAAAGTGAAAAAAAAAAAGAAAGGATAGAAAGAATGTTTGTTCATAATGTTATTTTTATGATGTATAATCAAAGTTTTATGCTATATATATATATATATGAAAGGATCGCGATCTTCCGCGGACATAAATTGCAAGATCACATTGGAATGATGTCACAGATCGGAACGAAATCCGTAACCGGTCGGTAACCGATAAACGGAGCGTGCGCAGAACTCGCAAAAGGTAAAAACTTGTAATCGGTGTACGTACGCACCCGATTCTCCTCGAGTCTCGTGCAACGTTGACGTAAAGTAGGGCAAGTAAGTAAGTACTAGGTTATTATCATGTCGGCCCTTCCTTAAATGGAGAGACAGCATTCGTGCCATGGCAATGAGAAAAAGAGAGAGAAAGAGAGAGAGAGAAGGAGTAAGTATACGACCAATGAATGCACACGCACGCGGACGAATGAACACACATGGGGGGAGGAGGGGGGGGGGAGGCGAATACACCGTGCACAAATTTCTGTTTGTGTGTGTGTGTGAATTTATTTGAACAATTTTTAAATTCGTGTATTTATTCTTCGTAATTATTTTTCTACGAAAGTAATTCGTTGATTATGATCGATATTGTTTTTGTTTTTTTGTGTGTTTTTTTTTATGTATTTAGAATTGTGAAAATAAAGAAAAATGTGATTTTGATTTTGCGTGAATAAAAGTTGAATTAATAATCGTGTCATCGTCGTCCCTTTTTTTTTTTGGAATTTTGGTTAAAAAGTACTTACGAGGGTCTTGACCGACACCCCGGCGAAGACAATTGGGTCTTTGCAGAACTTGGAGAAACCCTTCTCGCATACTCTCAGATCACCCATTGATTTTGCTTTCTACGATGGTTGAAAGCCATCAACGAGAATTTTTATTAATCGGTACAATAATCGGGATTCTAATTCGAGATTATACCGATAATTTTCTTTTTTTCTCATTGTTAGAATAAAAGAAAAAATATATTTTAAATAATAATAATAATCATCATATTAATAATAATTGTTTTGACAAAATATATATCATCGGTTTAATCTCTCATTGTTAAGAATAATTTTCAAGTTTCGTGACATATTTTAAAAAAAGAAATAACAAAACAAACACAAAGAAATGTCACCAAACTTTTCTCGTAAGAATTAATATAACGTGTTATATAGAATAAATCATTGAAACAATTCAAATCAAACATTAAGAAGCATTAACGAGTTAGTCGTATGATTCATGCAAAGATAGAAAGGAAAAAAGACAGCTAAGTATTAAGCTAAATCTACTAGCATTCACATTTTCGCAATATATTATTAAATAATTACAAATAATTATTCTCTCTGATTTTTCATAATTATTTTTTAAAAATTAAATAAAGTATTCGTACATTGGTAATATGAAAATATTATTACCACTGTACAAATACTCTTTTAGTTTTTTCT